>NW_027002574.1:160000-180615 GCF_036934945.1 Oncorhynchus masou masou
ACTAGTGTTGTACTTCACTAGCGTTGTAATTCACTAGCGTTGTAATTCACTAGCGTTGTAATTCACTAGCGTTGTAATTCACTAGCGTTGTACTTCACTAGCGTTGTAATTCACTAGCGTTGTAATTCACTAGCGTTGTACTTCACTAGCGTTGTAATTCACTAGCGTTGTAATTCACTAGCGTTGTACTTCACTAGCATTGTAATTCACTAGCGTTGTAATTCACTAGCGTTGTAATTCACTAGCGTTGTACTTCACTAGCGTTGTACTTCACTAGCGTTGTAATTCACTAGCGTTGTAATTCACTAGCGTTGTAATTCACTAGCGTTGTACTTCACCAGCGTTGTAATTCACTAGCGTTGTACTTCACCAGCGTTGTAATTCACTAGCGTTGTAATTCACTAGCGTTGTACTTCACTAGCGTTGTAATTCACTAGCGTTGTAATTCACTAGCGTTGTACTTCACTAGCGTTGTAATTCACTAGCGTTGTAATTCACTAGCGTTGTAATTCACTAGCGTTGTACTTCACTAGCGTTGTATGTGTGTGTACGGAATACAGAACCCTTCTATTCACTATCATTGTAATTCAAGTGGGTCTTTTAAATTATTTTCTCATGTGCTCCTTGCTGCCAAACCAATTGCCCTCTGGGACAAATCAAGTTACAACTTGAGTGGGAGCTCACTTCTGGTATGACTACGCAGATTTTATATAGCAGAACGCTATTTAACCCGTTAAGGCCGTTAAGTTTGTTAAAAAGGCTCAAGATTCAACATCTGTTATTTATGTTTGTGAGTGTTGTATTTTACCTGGTTAAAACCAACAGCGAGTCGTACCTGTAACCAAAGGCCTACAGGTTGAGGGGATGACATGTTACGTCAGGATATGAATTACAGGCGGTAACTATAGGAACAGGGAAGCTTTGTTCACGTCAAGAGGTTCTAATGTTTATTTTATTTTTTCTAATTAAAAGTATATTTTGCAATGCACCTCCATGTTATTGCATTTTCATGTTTCATTTTGTGTGTTGCATTTATTAAAATCACATGATTATGAATTAGCATAAAATGTATGAAAGCTTGTATTGTTATTTTAAATCGATGTAGTTCAGTCCTGGTTAAATACTTGTCTAGTCGCGTTCTCTATTACGATATGATTCAAGGGTAGCTGCTGCTTCAGCAATAACTAACTTGGATCCTAATATAATACTAAATACTAAAGTTATGTATTCAATAACTAACGTGGATCCTAATTGTCAAGTTCTGACCATCGTTCGTGTGTGTTTTCCTTGTTTTAGTGTTGGTCAGGACGTGAGCTGGGTGGGCATTCTATGTTGTGTGTCTGGTTTGTCCATTTCTATGTTAGGCCTGATATGGTTCTCAATCAGAGGCAGGTGTTAGTCATTGTCTCTGATTGGGAACCATATTTAGGTAGCCTGTTTTGTGTTGGGTTTTGTGGGTGATTGTTCCTGTTTTTGTGGCACCAGATAGGACTGTTTTGGTTTTTGCACGTTTTTTGTTTAGTAGATTGTAGTACTTTCATCTTTATTAAAGATGCACAAAACTAACCTACGCTGCATTTTGGTCCGCCTCTCTTTCCCCACAAGAAGACCATTACACTAATATAATACTAAATACTAAAGTTATGTATTCAATAACTAAAGTGGATCCTAATATAATACTAAATACTAAAGTTATGTGTTCAATAACTAACGTGGATCCTAATATAACACTAAATACTAAAGTTATGTTTTCAATAACTAACGTGGATCCTAATATAATACTAAATACTAAAGTTATGTATTCAATAACTAACGTGGATCCAAATATAATACTAAAGTTATGTATTCAATAACTAACGTGGATCCTAATATAACACTAAATACTAAAGGTATGTATTCAATAACTAACGTGGATCCAAATATAATACTAAATACTAAAGTTATGTATTCAATAACTAACGTGGATCCTAATATAATACTAAATACTAGAGTTATGTATTCAATAACTACCGTGGATCCTAATATAACACTAAATACTAAAGTTATGTATTCAATAACTACCGTGGATCCTAATATAACACTAAATACTAAAGTTATGTATTCAATAACTAACGTGGATCCTAATATAACACTAAATACTAAAGTTATGTATTCAATAACTAACGTGGATCCAAATATAATACTAAAGTTATGTATTCAATAACTAACATGGATCCTAATATAACACTAAATACTAAAGTTATGTATTCAATAACTAACGTGGATCCTAATATAATACTAAATACTAAAGTTATGTATTCAATAACTAACGTGGATCCTAATATAACACTAAATACTAAAGGTATGTATTCAATAACTAACGTGGATCCTAATATAATACTAAATACTAAAGTTATGTATTCAATAACTAACGTGGATCCTAATATAACATTAAATACTAAAGGTATGTATTCAATAACTAACGTGGATCCTAATATAATACTAAAGTTATGTATTCAATAACTAACGTGGATCCTAATATAACACTAAATACTAAAGTTATGTATTCATTTACCACAATGTCATGTGTTTCTATGACTGGGTAACAGCTGATGAGCAACGGTAAGTTAAATAACTGTATTTTATCTTTAAAAGTCTCTCAAATTACGAGTTGGCATCAGCCAGTCTTTTCCCAATAACACAAATATAGCTGTTGTTGTTTCTCTCCCCCAGGGGTTCTCTGGTCCAATATCAATCTCTACATACGGTCCCAAACTTCACCAGGTTTCACAGCTGGCTGAGGATTACCTTATTCATAGTTTAACAGCTGTCTGTGTGTGTATTGTCTGTGTGCATATATGTCCACACACCTGTGTGTACTCAACACTAACTGATTTCAATGACAGAAAGAAAAAATGTCCTTCCTCCGTTCCTCCTCTTCCTCATACTCCCCATCTTCTTCTTTTCCCTGTCTACTACTCAGTGAGTCTAAAGGTTAGTAGACAGTTTAGATGTGCCTCATCTCCTCTCAAAGTGAGAGAGATGGACGAGGTGAGGAGAGGTAGAGGGGGGAACAGAAGAGAGAGAGATGGATAATTGAGAGAGAGGGAAGGTAGATCGAGAGAGAGAGAGAGAGAGAGAGAGAGAGGGAGGGAGGGGAAATGGCAGATAAAGGAGAGACAAAAGGTGAGAAACAGAGAAGAAGAGTGAGTGACAGAGAGGAAAAGAGAGGGGAAGAGGGACTCAGGAAAGGAGGAATGGAGGACAGGAGGGAGGGAGCAAATTGACTGCCGCTTGTCACCAGGAAGAAGGCTGTAATTGGCCAATCAGCAACGGCGTGTGAGCCTAGAGCAGAGCTGACACTGAGAGACAGCCTGTACCTCTCTCTCTCACACACACACACACACACACACACACACACACACACACACACACACACACACACACACACACACACACACACCTCCATCTCCCACAGCTGCTACCATTACCAGACACCTCTTCATCTTCCATTTTCCATTTACTACTTTTATGAAAGCTCTTTGTAACAGCAGGGGAGATATGGAGAGAGAGAGAGAGAGAGAGAGGGAGAGAGAGAGGGGGAGAGAGAGAGAGAGAGAGAGAGAGAGAGAGAGAGAGAGAGAGAGAGAGAGAGAGATTTACTGTTAATTTGTATTGTTTATTTCACTTTTGAATATTGTCTACCTCACTTGCTTTGGCAATGTTAACACGTTTCCCATGCCAATAAAGCCCCTTGAATTGAATTGAATTGCGATGTTTCAATAAGGAGGGCCAACCAAGGAGGGTCTACAGCAGCACCTAGATATTCTGCACAGATTCTGCCAGACCTGAGCCCTGACAGTAAATCTCAGTAAGACCAAAATAATGGTGTTCCAAAAAATGTCCAGTCGCCAAGACCACACATATAAATTCCATTTGATACTGTTGCCCTACAGCACACAAAAAACTATACATACCTTGGCCTAAACATCAGCGCCACAGGTAACTTCCATAAAGCTGCGAATGATCTGAGAGACAAGGCAAGAAGCGCCTTCTATGCCAAAAAAAGGAACATAAATTCAACATACCAATTAGAATCAGGCTAAAAATACTTGAATCAGTCATAGAGCCCATTGCCCTTTATGGTTGTGGGGTCTGGGGTCCGCTCACCAACCAAGACTTCACAAAATGGGACAAACACCAAACTGAGACTCTGCATAAATATCCCGTGTACAACGTAGAACACCAAATAATGCATGCAGAGCAGAAGTAGGCCGATACCCACTAATTATCAAAATCCAGAAAAGAGCCGTTCAATTCTACAACCAGCTAAAAGGAAGTGATTCCCAAACCTTCCATAACAAAGCCATCACCAACAGAGAGATGCATCTGGAGAACAGTCCCCTAAGCAAGATGGTCCTGGGAGGAGATAGGGGAGGAGGAGAGAGGGGAGGAGGAGAGAGGGGACGAGGTGAGAGGGGACGAGAGGAGAGAGGGGAGGAGGAGAGAGGGGACGAGGAGATAGGGGAGGAGGAGAGAGGGGAGGAGGTGAGAGGGGACGAGGAGAGAGGGGACGAGGAGAGAAGGGACGAGGGGAGAGGGGAGGAGGAGAGAGGGACATACAGACAGACATTGAGATAGACAGAAGGACAATGGGAAAGAGAAGGGAATGGAGGGGGGTGAATGGGGATGGAGAGAAAAAGAGAGAATGTGTGTGTGAACACAGTTGTGAGGGTCTGTATTTCAGAGCGTGCAGCTGCTCGTCTAACGGCCAACCAGAAACCACTAAACATGATATCTCCTGATATGTATCTTGACAGTCCAGCTCCTCTCTCTCTATCTGGCTACACACACACACACACACACACACACGCACGCACGCACACACACACACACACACACACACACACACACACACACACACACACACACACACACACACACACACACACACACACACACACACACACACACACACACACACACACACACACACACACACACACACACACACACACACAAACACAGGCCCAAAATACCACAGCCCAGCACTCCTCTGTCTCACAGGTAGGCTACTGCTAAAGACATAGAGCCAATAAAACACAGCCAGACAGTGAGAGGAGCTCAGACATGACAGAACAGCTTTGCAGAGAAGGGCTTTGATTCCCTTACAGAGTGGTAGATGCAGCATCATCACCTGTAGGAGACCAGTTATATGTGGTGAGAGAGAAGGGCTTTGATTCCTTTACAGAGTGGTAGATGCAGCATCATCACCTGTAGAAGACCAGTTATATGTGGTGAGAGAGAAGGGCTTTGATTCCTTTACAGAGTGGTAGATGCAGCATCATCACCTGTAGAAGACCAGTTATATGTGGTGAGAGAGAAGGGCTTTGATTCCTTTACAGAGTGGTAGATGCAGCATCATCACCTGTAGAAGACCAGTTATATGTGGTGAGAGAAAAGGGCTTTGATTCCTTTACAGAGTGGTAGATGCAGCATCATCACCTGTAGGAGACCAGTTATATGTGGTGAGAGAGAAGGGCTTTGATTCCTTTACAGAGTGGTAGATGCAGCATCATCACCTGTAGGAGACCAGTTATATGTGGTGAGAGAGAAGGGCTTTGATTCCTTTACAGAGTGGTAGATGCAGCATCATCACCTGTAGAAGACCAGTTATATGTGGTGAGAGAGAAGGGCTTTGATTCCTTTACAGAGTGGTAGATGCAGCATCATCACCTGTAGGAGACCAGTTATATGTGGTGAGAGAGAAGGGCTTTGATTCCCTTACAGAGTGGTAGATGCAGCATCATCACCTGTAGGAGACCAGTTATATGTGGTGAGAGAGAAGGGCTTTGATTCCTTTACAGAGTGGTAGATGCAGCATCATCACCTGTAGAAGACCAGTTATATGTGGTGAGAGAGAAGGGCTTTGATTCCTTTACAGAGTGGTAGATGCAGCATCATCACCTGTAGAAGACCAGTTATATGTGGTGAGAGAGAAGGGCTTTGATTCCTTTACAGAGTGGTAGATGCAGCATCATCACCTGTAGGAGACCAGTTATATGTGGTGAGAGAGAAGGGCTTTGATTCCTTTACAGAGTGGTAGATGCAGCATCATCACCTGTAGGAGACCAGTTATATGTGGTGAGAGAGAAGGGCTTTGATTCCTTTACAGAGTGGTAGATGCAGCATCATCACCTGTAGGAGACCAGTTATATGTGGTGAGAGAGAAGGGCTTTGATTCCTTTACAGAGTGGTAGATGCAGCATCATCACCTGTAGAAGACCAGTTATATGTGGTGAGAGAGAAGGGCTTTGATTCCTTTACAGAGTGGTAGATGCAGCATCATCACCTGTAGAAGACCAGTTATATGTGGTGAGAGAGAAGGGCTTTGATTCCTTTACAGAGTGGTAGATGCAGCATCATCACCTGTAGAAGACCAGTTATATGTGGTGAGAGAGAAGGGCTTTGATTCCTTTACAGAGTGGTAGATGCAGCATCATCACCTGTAGAAGACCAGTTATATGTGGTGAGAGAGAAGGGCTTTGATTCCTTTACAGAGTGGTAGATGCAGCATCATCACCTGTAGAAGACCAGTTATATGTGGTGAGAGAGAAGGGCTTTGATTCCTTTACAGAGTGGTAGATGCAGCATCATCACCTGTAGGAGACCAGTTATATGTGGTGAGAGAGAAGGGCTTTGATTCCTTTACAGAGTGGTAGATGCAGCATCATCACCTGTAGGAGACCAGTTATATGTGGTGAGAGAGAAGGGCTTTGATTCCTTTACAGAGTGGTAGATGCAGCATCATCACCTGTAGAAGACCAGTTATATGTGGTGAGAGAGAAGGGCTTTGATTCCTTTACAGAGTGGTAGATGCAGCATCATCACCTGTAGAAGACCAGTTATATGTGGTGAGAGAGAAGGGCTTTGATTCCTTTACAGAGTGGTAGATGCAGCATCATCACCTGTAGAAGACCAGTTATATGTGGTGAGAGAGAAGGGCTTTGATTCCTTTACAGAGTGGTAGATGCAGCATCATCACCTGTAGAAGACCAGTTATATGTGGTGAGAGAGAAGGGCTTTGATTCCTTTACAGAGTGGTAGATGCAGCATCATCACCTGTAGGAGACCAGTTATATGTGGTGAGAGAGAAGGGCTTTGATTCCTTTACAGAGTGGTAGATGCAGCATCATCACCTGTAGGAGACCAGTTATATGTGGTGAGAGAGAAGGGCTTTGATTCCTTTACAGAGTGGTAGATGCAGCATCATCACCTGTAGAAGACCAGTTATATGTGGTGAGAGAGAAGGGCTTTGATTCCTTTACAGAGTGGTAGATGCAGCATCATCACCTGTAGAAGACCAGTTATATGTGGTGAGAGAGAAGGGCTTTGATTCCTTTACAGAGTGGTAGATGCAGCATCATCACCTGTAGAAGACCAGTTATATGTGGTGAGAGAGAAGGGCTTTGATTCCTTTACAGAGTGGTAGATGCAGCATCATCACCTGTAGAAGACCAGTTATATGTGGTGAGAGAGAAGGGCTTTGATTCCTTTACAGAGTGGTAGATGCAGCATCATCACCTGTAGGAGACCAGTTATATGTGGTGAGAGAGAAGGGCTTTGATTCCTTTACAGAGTGGTAGATGCAGCATCATCACCTGTAGGAGACCAGTTATATGTGGTGAGAGAGAAGGGCTTTGATCCCTTTACAGAGTGGTAGATGCAGCATCATCACCTGTAGAAGACCAGTTATATGTGGTGAGAGAGAAGGGCTTTGATTCCTTTACAGAGTGGTAGATGCAGCATCATCACCTGTAGAAGAACAGTTATATGTGGTGAGAGAGAAGGGCTTTGATTCCCTTACAGAGTGGTAGATGCAGCATCATCACCTGTAGAAGACCAGTTATATGTGGTGAGAGAGAAGGGCTTTGATTCCTTTACAGAGTGGTAGATGCAGCATCATCACCTGTAGAAGACCAGTTATATGTGGTGAGAGAGAAGGGCTTTGATTCCTTTACAGAGTGGTAGATGCAGCATCATCACCTGTAGAAGACCAGTTATATGTGGTGAGAGAGAAGGGCTTTGATTCCCTTACAGAGTGGTAGATGCAGCATCATCACCTGTAGAAGACCAGTTATATGTGGTGAGAGAGAAGGGCTTTGATTCCTTTACAGAGTGGTAGATGCAGCATCATCACCTGTAGAAGACCAGTTATATGTGGTGAGAGAGAAGGGCTTTGATTCCCTTACAGAGTGGTAGATGCAGCATCATCACCTGTAGAAGACCAGTTATATGTGGTGAGAGAGAAGGGATTTGATTCCTTTACAGAGTGGTAGATGCAGCATCATCACCTGTAGAAGACCAGTTATATGTGGTGAGAGAGAAGGGCTTTGATTCCTTTACAGAGTGGTAGATGCAGCATCATCACCTGTAGAAGACCAGTTATATGTGGTGAGAGAGAAGGGCTTTGATTCCCTTACAGAGTGGTAGATGCAGCATCATCACCTGTAGAAGACCAGTTATATGTGGTGAGAGAGAAGGGCTTTGATTCCTTTACAGAGTGGTAGATGCAGCATCATCACCTGTAGAAGACCAGTTATATGTGGTGAGAGAGAAGGGCTTTGATTCCCTTACAGAGTGGTAGATGCAGCATCATCACCTGTAGAAGACCAGTTATATGTGGTGAGAGAGAAGGGATTTGATTCCTTTACAGAGTGGTAGATGCAGCATCATCACCTGTAGGAGACCAGTTATATGTGGTGAGAGAGAAGGGCTTTGATTCCTTTACAGAGTGGTAGATGCAGCATCATCACCTGTAGAAGACCAGTTATATGTGGTGAGAGAGAAGGGCTTTGATTCCTTTACAGAGTGGTAGATGCAGCATCATCACCTGTAGGAGACCAGTTATATGTGGTGAGAGAGAAGGGCTTTGATTCCTTTACAGAGTGGTAGATGCAGCATCATCACCTGTAGGAGACCAGTTATATGTGGTGAGAGAGAAGGGCTTTGATTCCTTTACAGAGTGGTAGATGCAGCATCATCACCTGTAGAAGACCAGTTATATGTGGTGAGAGAGAAGGGCTTTGATTCCTTTACAGAGTGGTAGATGCAGCATCATCACCTGTAGAAGACCAGTTATATGTGGTGAGAGAGAAGGGCTTTGATTCCTTTACAGAGTGGTAGATGCATCATCATCACCTGTAGAAGACCAGTTATATGTGGTGAGAGAGAAGGGCTTTGATTCCTTTACAGAGTGGTAGATGCAGCATCATCACCTGTAGGAGACCAGTTATATGTGGTGAGAGAGAAGGGCTTTGATTCCTTTACAGAGTGGTAGATGCAGCATCATCACCTGTAGGAGACCAGTTATATGTGGTGAGAGAGAAGGGCTTTGATTCCTTTACAGAGTGGTAGATGCAGCATCATCACCTGTAGGAGACCAGTTATATGTGGTGAGAGAGAAGGGCTTTGATTCCTTTACAGAGTGGTAGATGCAGCATCATCACCTGTAGGAGACCAGTTATATGTGGTGAGAGAGAAGGGCTTTGATTCCTTTACAGAGTGGTAGATGCAGCATCATCACCTGTAGAAGACCAGTTATATGTGGTGAGAGAGAAGGGCTTTGATTCCTTTACAGAGTGGTAGATGCAGCATCATCACCTGTAGGAGACCAGTTATATGTGGTGAGAGAGAAGGGCTTTGATCCCTTTACAGAGTGGTAGATGCAGCATCATCACCTGTAGAAGACCAGTTATATGTGGTGAGAGAGAAGGGCTTTGATTCCTTTACAGAGTCGTAGATGCAGCATCATCACCTGTAGAAGACCAGTTATATGTGGTGAGAGAGAAGGGCTTTGATTCCTTTACAGAGTGGTAGATGCAGCATCATCACCTGTAGGAGACCAGTTATATGTGGTGAGAGAGAAGGGCTTTGATTCCTTTACAGAGTGGTAGATGCAGCATCATCACCTGTAGGAGACCAGTTATATGTGGTGAGAGAGAAGGGCTTTGATTCCTTTACAGAGTGGTAGATGCAGCATCATCACCTGTAGAAGACCAGTTATATGTGGTGAGAGAGAAGGGCTTTGATTCCTTTACAGAGTGGTAGATGCAGCATCATCACCTGTAGAAGACCAGTTATATGTGGTGAGAGAGAAGGGCTTTGATTCCTTTACAGAGTGGTAGATGCAGCATCATCACCTGTAGAAGACCAGTTATATGTGGTGAGAGAGAAGGGCTTTGATTCCTTTACAGAGTGGTAGATGCAGCATCATCACCTGTAGAAGACCAGTTATATGTGGTGAGAGAGAAGGGCTTTGATTCCTTTACAGAGTGGTAGATGCAGCATCATCACCTGTAGGAGACCAGTTATATGTGGTGAGAGAGAAGGGCTTTGATTCCTTTACAGAGTGGTAGATGCAGCATCATCACATGTAGAAGACCAGTTATATGTGGTGAGAGAGAAGGGCTTTGATTCCTTTACAGAGTGGTAGATGCAGCATCATCACCTGTAGAAGACCAGTTATATGTGGTGAGAGAGAAGGGCTTTGATTCCTTTACAGAGTGGTAGATGCAGCATCATCACCTGTAGAAGACCAGTTATATGTGGTGAGAGAGAAGGGCTTTGATTCCTTTACAGAGTGGTAGATGCAGCATCATCACCAGTAGGAGACCAGTTATATGTGGTGAGAGAGAAGGGCTTTGATTCCTTTACAGAGTGGTAGATGCAGCATCATCACCTGTAGAAGACCAGTTATATGTGGTGAGAGAGAAGGGCTTTGATTCCTTTACAGAGTGGTAGATGCAGCATCATCACCTGTAGGAGACCAGTTATATGTGGTGAGAGAGAAGGGCTTTGATTCCTTTACAGAGTGGTAGATGCAGCATCATCACCTGTAGGAGACCAGTTATATGTGGTGAGAGAGAAGGGCTTTGATTCCTTTACAGAGTGGTAGATGCAGCATCATCACCTGTAGAAGACCAGTTATATGTGGTGAGAGAGAAGGGCTTTGATTCCTTTACAGAGTGGTAGATGCAGCATCATCACCAGTAGGAGACCAGTTATATGTGGTGAGAGAGAAGGGCTTTGATTCCTTTACAGAGTGGTAGATGCAGCATCATCACCTGTAGAAGACCAGTTATATGTGGTGAGAGAGAAGGGCTTTGATTCCTTTACAGAGTGGTAGATGCAGCATCATCACCTGTAGGAGACCAGTTATATGTGGTGAGAGAGAAGGGCTTTGATTCCTTTACAGAGTGGTAGATGCAGCATCATCACCTGTAGAAGACCAGTTATATGTGGTGAGAGAGAAGGGCTTTGATTCCTTTACAGAGTGGTAGATTCAGCATCATCACCTGTAGGAGACCAGTTATATGTGGTGAGAGAGAAGGGCTTTGATTCCTTTACAGAGTGGTAGATGCAGCATCATCACCTGTAGAAGACCAGTTATATGTGGTGAGAGAGAAGGGCTTTGATTCCTTTACAGAGTGGTAGATGCAGCATCATCACCTATAGGAGACCAGTTATATGTGGTGAGAGAGAAGGGCTTTGATTCCTTTACAGAGTGGTAGATGCAGCATCATCACCTGTAGAAGACCAGTTATATGTGGTGAGAGAGAAGGGCTTTGATTCCTTTACAGAGTGGTAGATGCAGCATCATCACCTGTAGAAGACCAGTTATATGTGGTGAGAGAGAAGGGCTTTGATTCCTTTACAGAGTGGTAGATGCAGCATCATCACCTGTAGAAAACCAGTTATATGTGGTGAGAGAGAAGGGCTTTGATTCCTTTACAGAGTGGTAGATGCAGCATCATCACCTGTAGAAGACCAGTTATAGTGGTGATGGCATCATCACCTGTAGGAGACCAGTTATATGTGGTGAGAGAGAAGGGCTTTGATTCCTTTACAGAGTGGTAGATGCAGCATCATCACCTGTAGAAGACCAGTTATATGTGGTGAGAGAGAAGGGCTTTGATTCCTTTACAGAGTGGTAGATGCAGCATCATCACCTGTAGAAGACCAGTTATATGTGGTGAGAGAGAAGGGCTTTGATTCCTTTACAGAGTGGTAGATGCAGCATCATCACCTGTAGGAGACCAGTTATATGTGGTGAGAGAGAAGGGCTTTGATTCCTTTACAGAGTGGTAGATATAGCATCATCACCTGTAGAAGACCAGTTATATGTGGTGAGAGAGAAGGGCTTTGATTCCTTTACAGAGTGGTAGATGCAGCATCATCACCTGTAGAAGACCAGTTATATGTGGTGAGAGAGAAGGGCTTTGATTCCTTTACAGAGTGGTAGATGCAGCATCATCACCTGTAGAAGACCAGTTATATGTGGTGAGAGAGAAGGGCTTTGATTCCTTTACAGAGTGGTAGATGCAGCATCATCACCTGTAGAAGACCAGTTATATGTGGTGGGAGAGAAGGGCTTTGATTCCTTTACAGAGTGGTAGATGCAGCATCATCACCTGTAGAAGACCAGTTATATGTGGTGAGAGAGAAGGGCTTTGATTCCTTTACAGAGTGGTAGATGCAGCATCATCACCTGTAGAAGACCAGTTATATGTGGTGAGAGAGAAGGGCTTTGATTCCTTTACAGAGTGGTAGATGCAGCATCATCACCTGTAGGAGACCAGTTATATGTGGTGAGAGAGAAGGGCTTTGATTCCTTTACAGAGTGGTAGATGCAGCATCATCACCTGTAGAAGACCAGTTATATGTGGTGAGAGAGAAGGGCTTTGATTCCTTTACAGAGTGGTAGATGCAGCATCATCACCAGTAGGAGACCAGTTATATGTGGTGAGAGAGAAGGGCTTTGATTCCTTTACAGAGTGGTAGATGCAGCATCATCACCTGTAGGAGACCAGTTATATGTGGTGAGAGAGAAGGGCTTTGATTCCTTTACAGAGTGGTAGATGCAGCATCATCACCTGTAGGAGACCAGTTATATGTGGTGAGAGAGAAGGGCTTTGATTCCTTTACAGAGTGGTAGATGCAGCATCATCACCTGTAGGAGACCAGTTATATGTGGTGAGAGAGAAGGGCTTTGATTCCTTTACAGAGTGGTAGATGCAGCATCATCACCTGTAGGAGACCAGTTATATGTGGTGAGAGAGAAGGGCTTTGATTCCTTTACAGAGTGGTAGATGCAGCATCATCACCTGTAGGAGACCAGTTATATGTGGTGAGAGAGAAGGGCTTTGATTCCTTTACAGAGTGGTAGATGCAGCATCATCACCTGTAGAAGACCAGTTATATGTGGTGAGAGAGAAGGGCTTTGATTCCTTTACAGAGTGGTAGATGCAGCATCATCACCTGTAGGAGACCAGTTATATGTGGTGAGAGAGAAGGGCTTTGATCCCTTTACAGAGTGGTAGATGCAGCATCATCACCTGTAGAAGACCAGTTATATGTGGTGAGAGAGAAGGGCTTTGATTCCTTTACAGAGTCGTAGATGCAGCATCATCACCTGTAGAAGACCAGTTATATGTGGTGAGAGAGAAGGGCTTTGATTCCTTTACAGAGTGGTAGATGCAGCATCATCACCTGTAGGAGACCAGTTATATGTGGTGAGAGAGAAGGGCTTTGATTCCTTTACAGAGTGGTAGATGCAGCATCATCACCTGTAGGAGACCAGTTATATGTGGTGAGAGAGAAGGGCTTTGATTCCTTTACAGAGTGGTAGATGCAGCATCATCACCTGTAGAAGACCAGTTATATGTGGTGAGAGAGAAGGGCTTTGATTCCTTTACAGAGTGGTAGATGCAGCATCATCACCTGTAGAAGACCAGTTATATGTGGTGAGAGAGAAGGGCTTTGATTCCTTTACAGAGTGGTAGATGCAGCATCATCACCTGTAGAAGACCAGTTATATGTGGTGAGAGAGAAGGGCTTTGATTCCTTTACAGAGTGGTAGATGCAGCATCATCACCTGTAGAAGACCAGTTATATGTGGTGAGAGAGAAGGGCTTTGATTCCTTTACAGAGTGGTAGATGCAGCATCATCACCTGTAGGAGACCAGTTATATGTGGTGAGAGAGAAGGGCTTTGATTCCTTTACAGAGTGGTAGATGCAGCATCATCACCTGTAGGAGACCAGTTATATGTGGTGAGAGAGAAGGGCTTTGATTCCTTTACAGAGTGGTAGATGCAGCATCATCACATGTAGAAGACCAGTTATATGTGGTGAGAGAGAAGGGCTTTGATTCCTTTACAGAGTGGTAGATGCAGCATCATCACCTGTAGAAGACCAGTTATATGTGGTGAGAGAGAAGGGCTTTGATTCCTTTACAGAGTGGTAGATGCAGCATCATCACCTGTAGAAGACCAGTTATATGTGGTGAGAGAGAAGGGCTTTGATTCCTTTACAGAGTGGTAGATGCAGCATCATCACCAGTAGGAGACCAGTTATATGTGGTGAGAGAGAAGGGCTTTGATTCCTTTACAGAGTGGTAGATGCAGCATCATCACCTGTAGAAGACCAGTTATATGTGGTGAGAGAGAAGGGCTTTGATTCCTTTACAGAGTGGTAGATGCAGCATCATCACCTGTAGGAGACCAGTTATATGTGGTGAGAGAGAAGGGCTTTGATTCCTTTACAGAGTGGTAGATGCAGCATCATCACCTGTAGGAGACCAGTTATATGTGGTGAGAGAGAAGGGCTTTGATTCCTTTACAGAGTGGTAGATGCAGCATCATCACCTGTAGAAGACCAGTTATATGTGGTGAGAGAGAAGGGCTTTGATTCCTTTACAGAGTGGTAGATGCAGCATCATCACCAGTAGGAGACCAGTTATATGTGGTGAGAGAGAAGGGCTTTGATTCCTTTACAGAGTGGTAGATGCAGCATCATCACCTGTAGAAGACCAGTTATATGTGGTGAGAGAGAAGGGCTTTGATTCCTTTACAGAGTGGTAGATTCAGCATCATCACCTGTAGGAGACCAGTTATATGTGGTGAGAGAGAAGGGCTTTGATTCCTTTACAGAGTGGTAGATGCAGCATCATCACCTGTAGAAGACCAGTTATATGTGGTGAGAGAGAAGGGCTTTGATTCCTTTACAGAGTGGTAGATGCAGCATCATCACCTATAGGAGACCAGTTATATGTGGTGAGAGAGAAGGGCTTTGATTCCTTTACAGAGTGGTAGATGCAGCATCATCACCTGTAGAAGACCAGTTATATGTGGTGAGAGAGAAGGGCTTTGATTCCTTTACAGAGTGGTAGATGCAGCATCATCACCTGTAGAAGACCAGTTATATGTGGTGAGAGAGAAGGGCTTTGATTCCTTTACAGAGTGGTAGATGCAGCATCATCACCTGTAGAAAACCAGTTATATGTGGTGAGAGAGAAGGGCTTTGATTCCTTTACAGAGTGGTAGATGCAGCATCATCACCTGTAGAAGACCAGTTATATGTGGTGAGAGAAGGGCTTTGATTCCTTTACAGAGTGGTAGATGCAGCATCATCACCTGTAGAAGACCAGTTATATGTGGTGGGAGAGAAGGGCTTTGATTCCTTTACAGAGTGGTAGATGCAGCATCATCACCTGTAGAAGACCAGTTATATGTGGTGAGAGAGAAGGGCTTTGATTCCTTTACAGAGTGGTAGATGCAGCATCATCACCTGTAGAAGACCAGTTATATGTGGTGAGAGAGAAGGGCTTTGATTCCTTTACAGAGTGGTAGATGCAGCATCATCACCTGTAGGAGACCAGTTATATGTGGTGAGAGAGAAGGGCTTTGATTCCTTTACAGAGTGGTAGATGCAGCATCATCACCTGTAGAAGACCAGTTATATGTGGTGAGAGAGAAGGGCTTTGATTCCTTTACAGAGTGGTAGATGCAGCATCATCACCAGTAGGAGACCAGTTATATGTGGTGAGAGAGAAGGGCTTTGATTCCTTTACAGAGTGGTAGATGCAGCATCATCACCTGTAGGAGACCAGTTATATGTGGTGAGAGAGAAGGGCTTTGATTCCTTTACAGAGTGGTAGATGCAGCATCATCACCTGTAGGAGACCAGTTATATGTGGTGAGAGAGAAGGGCTTTGATTCCTTTACAGAGTGGTAGATGCAGCATCATCACCTGTAGGAGACCAGTTATATGTGGTGAGAGAGAAGGGCTTTGATTCCTTTACAGAGTGGTAGATGCAGCATCATCACCTGTAGAAGACCAGTTATATGTGGTGAGAGAGAAGGGCTTTGATTCCTTTACAGAGTGGTAGATGCAGCATCATCACCAGTAGGAGACCAGTTATATGTGGTGAGAGAGAAGGGCTTTGATTCCTTTACAGAGTGGTAGATGCAGCATCATCACCTGTAGGAGACCAGTTATATGTGGTGAGAGAGAAGGGCTTTGATTCCTTTACAGAGTGGTAGATGCAGCATCATCACCTGTAGGAGACCAGTTATATGTGGTGAGAGAGAAGGGCTTTGATTCCTTTACAGAGTGGTAGATGCAGCATCATCACCTGTAGGAGACCAGTTATATGTGGTGAGAGAGAAGGGCTTTGATTCCTTTACAGAGTGGTAGATGCAGCATCATCACCTGTAGAAGACCAGTTATATGTGGTGAGAGAGAAGGGCTTTGATTCCTTTACAGAGTGGTAGATGCAGCATCATCACCAGTAGGAGACCAGTTATATGTGGTGAGAGAGAAGGGCTTTGATTCCTTTACAGAGTGGTAGATGCAGCATCATCACCTGTAGAAGACCAGTTATATGTGGTGAGAGAGAAGGGCTTTGATTCCTTTACAGAGTGGTAGATTCAGCATCATCACCTGTAGGAGACCAGTTATATGTGGTGAGAGAGAAGGGCTTTGATTCCTTTACAGAGTGGTAGATGCAGCATCATCACCTGTAGAAGACCAGTTATATGTGGTGAGAGAGAAGGGCTTTGATTCCTTTACAGAGTGGTAGATGCAGCATCATCACCTGTAGGAGACCAGTTATATGTGGTGAGAGAGAAGGGCTTTGATTCCTTTACAGAGTGGTAGATGCAGCATCATCACCTGTAGAAGACCAGTTATATGTGGTGAGAGAGAAGGGCTTTGATTCCTTTACAGAGTGGTAGATGCAGCATCATCACCTGTAGAAGACCAGTTATATGTGGTGAGAGAGAAGGGCTTTGATTCCTTTACAGAGTGGTAGATGCAGCATCATCACCTGTAGAAAACCAGTTATATGTGGTGAGAGAGAAGGGCTTTGATTCCTTTACAGAGTGGTAGATGCAGCATCATCACCTGTAGAAGACCAGTTATATGTGGTGAGAGAGAAGGGCTTTGATTCCTTTACAGAGTGGTAGATGCAGCATTATCACCTGTAGGAGACCAGTTATATGTGGTGAGAGAGAAGGGCTTTGATTCCTTTACAGAGTGGTAGATGCAGCATCATCACCTGTAGAAGACCAGTTATATGTGGTGAGAGAGAAGGGCTTTGATTCCTTTACAGAGTGGTAGATGCAGCATCATCACCTGTAGAAGACCAGTTATATGTGGTGAGAGAGAAGGGCTTTGATTCCTTTACAGAGTGGTAGATGCAGCATCATCACCTGTAGGAGACCAGTTATATGTGGTGAAAGAGAAGGGCTTTGATTCCTTTACAGAGTGGTAGATGCAGCATCATTTAGAAGACCAGTTATATTCCTTTACAGAGTGGTAGATGCAGCATCATCACCTGTAGAAGACCAGTTATATGTGGTGAGAGAGAAGGGCTTTGATTCCTTTACAGAGTGGTAGATGCAGCATCATCACCTGTAGAAGACCAGTTATATGTGGTGAGAGAGAAGGGCTTTGATTCCTTTACAGAGTGGTAGATGCAGCATCATCACCTGTAGAAGACCAGTTATATGTGGTGAGAGAGAAGGGCTTTGATTCCTTTACAGAGTGGTAGATGCAGCATCATCACCTGTAGGAGACCAGTTATGTGGTGAGAGAGAAGGGCTTTGATTCCTTTACAGAGTGGTAGATGCAGCATCATCACCTGTAGGAGACCAGTTATATGTGGTGAGAGAGAAGGGCTTTGATTCCTTTACAGAGTGGTAGATGCAGCATCATCACCAGTAGGAGACCAGTTATATGTGGTGAGAGAGAAGGGCTTTGATTCCTTTACAGAGTGGTAGATGCAGCATCATCACCTGTAGAAGACCAGTTATATGTGGTGAGAGAGAAGGGCTTTGATTCCTTTACAGAGTGGTAGATGCAGCATCATCACCAGTATATGTGGTGAGAGAGAAGGGCTTTGATTCCTTTACAGAGTGGTAGATGCAGCATCATCACCTGTAGGAGACCAGTTATATGTGGTGAGAGAGAAGGGCTTTGATTCCTTTACAGAGTGGTAGATGCAGCATCATCACCTGTAGGAGACCAGTTATATGTGGTGAGAGAGAAGGGCTTTGATTCCTTTACAGAGTGGTAGATGCAGCATCATCACCTGTAGAAGACCAGTTATATGTGGTGAGAGAGAAGGGCTTTGATTCCTTTACAGAGTGGTAGATGCAGCATCATCACCTGTAGGAGACCAGTTATATGTGGTGAGAGAGAAGGGCTTTGATTCCTTTACAGAGTGGTAGATGCAGCATCATCACCTGTAGAAGACCAGTTATATGTGGTGAGAGAGAAGGGCTTTGATTCCTTTACAGAGTGGTAGATGCAGCATCATCACCTGTAGGAGACCAGTTATATGTGGTGAGAGAGAAGGGCTTTGATTCCTTTACAGAGTGGTAGATGCAGCATCATCACCTGGTAGAAGGGCTTTGACCAGTTATATGTGGTGAGAGAGAAGGGCTTTGATTCCTTTACAGAGTGGTAGATGCAGCATCATCACCTGTAGGAGACCAGTTATATGTGGTGAGAGAGAAGGGCTTTGATTCCTTTACAGAGTGGTAGATGCAGCATCATCACCTGTAGGAGACCAGTTATATGTGGTGAGAGAGAAGGGCTTTGATTCCTTTACAGAGTGGTAGATGCAGCATCATCACCTGTAGAAGACCAGTTATATGTGGTGAGAGAGAAGGGCTTTGATTCCTTTACAGAGTGGTAGATGCAGCATCATCACCTGTAGGAGACCAGTTATATGTGGTGAGAGAGAAGGGCTTTGATTCCTTTACAGAGTGGTAGATGCAGCATCATCACCTGTAGGAGACCAGTTATATGTGGTGAGAGAGAAGGGCTTTGATTCCTTTACAGAGTGGTAGATGCAGCATCATCACCTGAAGACCAGTTATATGTGGTGAGAGAGACCAGTTATTTACAGAGTGGTAGATGGTGACCAGTTATATGTGGTGAGAAGGGCTTTGATTCCTTTACAGAGTGGTAGATGCAGCATCATCACCTGTAGGAGACCAGTTATATGTGGTGAGAGAGAAGGGCTTTGATTCCTTTACAGAGTGGTAGATGCAGCATCATCACCTGTAGGAGACCAGTTATATGTGGTGAGAGAGAAGGGCTTTGATTCCTTTACAGAGTGGTAGATGCAGCATCATCACCTGTAGGAGACCAGTTATATGTGGTGAGAGAGAAGGGCTTTGATTCCTTTACAGAGTGGTAGATGCAGCATCATCACCAGTAGGAGACCAGTTATATGTGGTGAGAGAAGGGCTTTGATTCCTTTACAGAGTGGTAGATGCAGCATCATCACCAGTAGGAGACCAGTTATATGTGGTGAGAGAGAAGGGCTTTGATTCCTTTACAGAGTGGTAGATGCAGCATCATCACCTGTAGGAGACCAGTTATATGTGGTGAGAGAGAAGGGCTTTGATTCCTTTACAGAGTGGTAGATGCAGCATCATCACCTGTAGGAGACCAGTTATATGTGGTGAGAGAGAAGGGCTTTGATTCCTTTACAGAGTGGTAGATGCAGCATCATCACCTGTAGGAGACCAGTTATATGTGGTGAGAGAGAAGGGCTTTGATTCCTTTACAGAGTGGTAGATGCAGCATCATCACCTGTAGGAGACCAGTTATATGTGGTGAGAGAGAAGGGCTTTGATTCCTTTACAGAGTGGTAGATGCAGCATCATCACCTGTAGGAGACCAGTTATATGTGGTATATGTGGTGAGAGAGAAGGGCTTTGATTCCTTTACAGAGTGGTAGATGCAGCATCATCACCTGTAGAAGACCAGTTATATGTGGTGAGAGAGAAGGGCTTTGATTCCTTTACAGAGAGTGGTAGATGCAGCATCATCACCTGTAGGAGACCAGTTATATGTGGTGAGATGCAGCATCATCACCTGTAGGAGACCAGTTATATGGTGAGAGAGAAGGGTTTTGATTCCTTTACAGAGTGGTAGATGCAGCATCATCACCTGTAGGAGACCAGTTATATGTGGTGAGAGAGAAGGGCTTTGATTCCTTTACAGAGTGGTAGATGCAGCATCACCTATAGGAGACCAGTTATATGTGGTGAGAGAGAAGGGCTTTGATTCCTTTACAGAGTGGTAGATGCAGCATCATCACCTATAGAAGACCAGTTATATGTGGTGAGAGAGAAGGGCTTTGATTCCTTTACAGAGTGGTAGATGCAGCATCATCACCTATAGAAGACCAGTTATATGTGGTGAGAGAGAAGGGCTTTGATTCCTTTACAGAGTGGTAGATGCAGCATCATCACCTGTAGGAGACCAGTTATATGTG
>NW_027002575.1:0-6224 GCF_036934945.1 Oncorhynchus masou masou
ATTGTAGGTTTGTGTAGTGGAGAAGCTGAGTTACTCAGTAGTAGTTAATGTAGTAACCTTCCCCCAATGGGAATAAGGCAAGGGTAAGGTGAGGAGGGTGTCTTTTATGTGTTTGAAACGCAGCCAGTCATTTTCAGACTAGTGATTTCATGGCTAATTGAGGTGAGACAGTAATTCTGTTCATAGATTTTGCATGTATTAACTACACATTGAAATTGACACGTTCAGCCCGAAGCGGGAGGTTTAAAAATGCTTTCTTCGTCAAAGTACTGGAGCATGTCATTTATTGTAGGTTTTGGTATTGAATTAGGCGAGTTACTCAGTAGTAGTTAATGTAGTAACCACAGGAGGTTGGTGGCACCTTAATTGGGGAGGACGGGTTTGTTGTAATGGCCGGAGCGGAATAAGACGAATGGTATCAAACACATGGTTTCTATGTGTTTGATGCCCTTCCAACTTCCGTTTCAGCCATTATTATGAGCCGTCCTCCCCTCAGTATCCTCCACTGGTAGCCAACCTTAATATAAAGGTTGTGTAGTGGATATAAGGAGTGAGTTACTTACAAAAAGTACTTTGAGAAGCCATGTGAAATATGCCATACATTATATGCTATCCATCATAATTATCATTGTGTAACTATTTGAGTGGGCATTGTCATCTGAAACCCAAACATTGAGAAAAATAATTTGTAAAAGCACACAAATCGGATCCCACTTAATAGTCAATTAATCACAATGCTTACACAGTCTTGAATTCCTGTATGTACTTAAGAGACAGTTTGAGTCAAATATACTGTTAATTAAAAAATTGGGTATTGAATGATGTTTTGCATGGCATGGAATTCAGTGGACATGAAAATTCCTAGAATTCAAATACCTTTACTTTTCCTTAGTCACACAGGAAGTCTGTTTACTTCCCTGTTCCTGTGATTGTAAGATGGCCATGCCAAGGTTCCCGAGGTCATGACCTTTACCGCCCTGAAGAAGATGTTTCCTTAACCACAGATCTAGGTTCAGATTCCGACCCCCAAATCCAGTACCAAAGCATTATAGGGAGAAAATGCAAAACTGACCTTAGATTAGTGACTGAGAACAACTTCATCCACATAACTCTTTTAATGTATTTCTCCTTTATTTGTTTAGCCACGCCTGCAAACCTTGGTCTGCAGAACAACTTAAAACACACATTTGTAACTTTATTGCATTATTTCTATTTTGTGTCTGAAGCTAACCACTAGCCATAATTCCACGTGGCCTGTAGTTTATGCTATTTTGTGTCTGAAGCTAACCGCTAGCCACAATTCCACATGGCCTGTAGTTTATGCTATTTTGTGTCTGAAGCTAACCGCTAGACACAATTCCACATGGCCTGTAGTTTATCCGGACGCTAATGGCGGTTTAATTACAGGCAATAGTTCAACTGGTACAGTATTAGATGAAGTGAAGGTTTACAGCCAGGCTTAGAACTACTAAACCTACCTGTAGGGGATTGTGGTAGAACTCTGGAAGCCAACGAAGATTAAAGCAGATGAACAGGATTTTAACAACTTGATTGTTAACAACTTTATGCTAGATGGTTCCTACGTTCAACTATCATCAAGTTGTAATATCCTGGCCTTCTCCTTTAAGTTGGATGGTTGAAACAAAATGATAGATTGTGATGGGGCTGTATGGAAATGCATGTTGTGTTGTTTTAATGGAATGGCATCTGTGCTCTAGTGTGGCTTCTATGGCGCTTGGCCAAACTATGATGTGGACTCTATCGATCACGCTCTAATCGACCTGGGCCAGGTTCGACCTACATTACAGAATGATAGTCACTAGAGCAGGTGTGCTTTTAACTTTTCAGAATATCTGGCTTCAGAATCATTCTCCAAATAAGCCATTTACAGGTCTGACTGAATATCACCCTGCTGTAGATAACACCATGCTGTAGATAACACCCTGCTGTAGATAACACCCTGCTGTAGATAACACCATGCAGTATCTAAACTCCTGCAGTAGGTAACACGTTGCAGTAGATAACACCCTGCAGTAGAGAACACCCTGCAGTATCTAAACTCCTGCAGTAGGTAACACCCTGCATTAGATGACACCCTGCAGCATCTAAACTCCTGCAGTAGGTAACACCCTGCAGTAGGTAACTCCCTGCAGTAGGTAACAACCTGCAGTAGGTAACAACCTGCAGTAGGTAACAACCTGCAGTAGGTAACACGCTGCAGAAGGTAACACCCTGCAGTATCTAAACTCCTGCAGTAGGTAACACCCTGCATTAGATAACACCCTGCAGTATCTAAACTCCTGCAGTAGGTAACACCCTGCAGTATCTAAACTCCTGCAGTAGGTAACACCCTGCATTAGATAACACCCTGCAGTATCTTAACTCCTGCAGTAGGTAACACCCTGCAGTAGGTAACAGCCTGCAGTAGGTAACACCCTGCATTAGATAACACCCTGCAGTAGCTAAACTCCTGCAGTAGGTAACACCCTGTAGTATCTAAACTCCTGCAGTAGGTAACACCCTGCATTAGATAACACCCTGCAGTATCTACTCCTGCAGTAGGTAACACCCTGCAGTATATAAACTCCTGCAGTAGGTAACACCTTGCAGTAGATAACACCCTGCAGTAGGTAACACCCTGCAATAGGTAACACCCTGCAGTAGGTAACACCCTGCAGTAGGTAACACCCTGCAGTAGGTAACATCCTGCATTAGATAACACCCTGCAGTATCTAAACTCCTGCAGTAGGTAACACCCTGCAGTAGGTAACACCCTGCAGTAGGTAACACCTTGCAGTAGGTAACACCCTGCAGTATCTAAACTCCTGCAGTAGGTAACACCCTGCAGTATCTAAACTCCTGCAGTAGGTAACACCCTGCAGTATCTAAACTCCTGCAGTAGGTAACACCCTGCAGTATCTAAACTCCTGCAGTAGGTAACACCCTGCATTAGATAACACCCTGCAGTATCTAAACTCTTGCAGTAGGTAACACCCTGCAGTATCTAAACTCCTGCAGTAGGTAATGCCCTGCAGTAGATAACACCCTGCAGTATCTATACTCTTGCAGTAGGTAACACCCTGCAGTATCTAAACTCCTGCAGTAGGTAACACCCTGCAGTATCTAAACTCCTGCAGTAGGTAACACCCTGCATTAGATAACACCCTGCAGTATCTAAACTCCTGCAGCAAGCATTAGTAACACCCTGCAGTATCTAAACTCCTGCAGTAGGTAATGCCCTGCAGTAGATAACACAGTATCTAAACTAACACCCTGCAGTAGGTAACACCCTGCAGTATCTAAACTCCTGCAGTAGGTAACACCCTGCATTAGATAACACCCTGCAGTATCTAAACTCCTGCAGTAGGTAATGATAACACCCTGCAGTATCTAAACTCTTGCAGATAACACCCTGCAGTATCTAAACTCCTGCAATAGGTAACACCCTGCAGTATCCAGTAGGTAACACCCTGCATTAGATAACACCCTGCAGTATCTAAACTCTTGCAGTAGGTAAGATAACACCCTGCAGTATCTAAACTCCTGCAGTAGGTAATGATAACACCCTGCAGTATCTGTTTTAATGCATTAACACTCTAAACTCCTGCAGTAGGTAACACCCTGCATTAGATAACACCCTGCAGTATCTAAACTCTTGCAGTAGGTAACACCCTGCAGTATATAAACTCCTGCAGTAGGTAACACCCTGCAGTATCTAAACTCCTGCAGTAGGTAATGCCCTGCAGTAGATAACGCCCTGCTGGAGATAACACCTGTCACGGCTGTCGTTGGAATGAAACCAACGTAGCGTGGTGAGCGTACATTTTCTTTTATTTGTTAAAATGTCGCCAACAAAACAACAAAAACGACAGTGACACTTACAAGTGCTATAGTACCCCTAACAAAGAAAACTTCCCACAATGACAAAAGGAGAAAAGGCTGTTGAAGTATGATTCCCAATCAGAGACAACGATAGACAGCTGTCCCTGATTGAGAACCATACCCGGCCAAAACATAGAAATACAAAAACATAGAAAACAGAACATAGAATGCCCACCCAAATCACACCCTGACCAAACCAAGTAGAGACATAAAAAGGCTCTCTAAGGTCAGGCCGAGATAACACCTGCTGTAGATAATAACGGCCCGCGGTAAATAACGCCCTGCGGTAGATAACACCCAGCGGTATTTAACCTCTTGCTGTAGATAACATGATAAAAACATAAATACTAATTTGTTTCCCATTGGGCGGCAGGTAGTTAGAGCATTGGACTAGTAACCGAAAGGTTTCAAGATCAAATCCCAGAGCTGACAATGTAAATATCTGTCGTTCTGCCCTTGAACAAGGCAGTTAGGCCACTGTTCCTAGGTCGTCATTGTAAATAAGAATGTGTTCTTCACTGACTTGCCTAGTTAAATAAAGGTTAAAAAAAGTAATAATGAAAACCGTTGTCCGAGAGGATAAGCAACTAATGTTTGTGTGTGTGAATGAGAGAAAATGAGAGAAACTAGGAAACCACTGTGGAAAGTCATTGTATGTGTGTCCCAAATGTGCCCTATTCCCTATATAGTGCACTACTTTTGACCAGAGCTCTAGAGACCCTGGTCAAAAAGTAGTGCATGCACACTACTGTATCAGGGACAGGGTTCCATTTGGGACATCACCTATAAAATGAGCCATCTACCCTGCCAATCAAGCCAAGGCCAAAGTCAGGTTTTAGAGGATAATGACAGAAATGAGTGGAAATTCCATGAAATCCTGTATCTGTAGTTAGTCAGTGGCCTGCTGCTTGCCCGGTCTGTGGGGCAGCTTGAAAACGACCTTCAAACACAATCTTCCCTTTTAGCTGAACTTCCAATGGGTTGTTTCAGTATCAGAGGAGGAAGTTTGAGAAAAGCTTTTACTCATTTGGTTTAACTCTCCACAGACAGTGTTGCCTCGTGTTGCTAAGTTGTTTTTTTGCGTGCCGGCTTAAAGCATGCATCACAGGAGGTTGGTGGCACCTTAATTTGGGAGAACGGGGTGATGACTGGGGCGGAATCCGTGGATCGGTATAAAATACATCCAACACATGGTTTCCAGGTGTTTGGTGCCATTCCATCTGTTCCAGACATTATTATGAGCCATTCTCCCCTCAGCAGTCTCCACTGGCCTGTGTGTGTATGTGTGCATCCGTGTGTCTCTGTGTGTGTGTGTATGTGTGCATCCGTGCGTCTCTGTGTGCGTGTGTATGTGTGCATCCGTGTGTCTCTGTGTGTGTGTGTATGTGTGCATCTGTGCGTCTCTGTGTGCGTGTGTATGTGTGCATACGTGCGTCTCTGTGTGCGTGTGTATGTGTGCATCCGTGCGTCTCTGTGTGTGTGTATGTGTGCATCCGTGCGTCTCTGTGTGTGTGTGTATGTGTGCATCCGTGCGTCTCTGTGTGTGTGTGTATGTGTGCATCCGTGCGTCTCTGTGTGTGTGTATGTGTGCATCCGTGCGTCTCTGTGTGTGTGTATGTGTGCATCCGTGCGTCTCTGTGTGTGTGTGTATGTGTGCATCCGTGCGTCTCTGTGTGCGTGTGTATGTGTGCATCCGTGCGTCTCTGTGTGCGTGTGTATGTGTGCATCCGTGCGTCTCTGTGTGTGTGTGTATGTGTGCATCCGTGCGTCTCTGTGTGTGTGTGTATGTGTGCATCCGTGCGTCTCTGTGTGTGTGTGTATGTGTGCATCCGTGCGTCTCTGTGTGTGTGTGTATGTGTGCATCCGTGCGTCTCTGTCTGTGTGTGTGTATGTGTGCATCCGTGCGTCTGTGTGTGTGTATGTGTGCATCCGTGCGTCTCTGTGTGTGTGTGTATGTGTGCATCCGTGCGTCTCTGTGTGTGTGTGTATGTGTGCATCCGTGCGTCTCTGTGTGTATGTGTGCATCCGTGCGTCTCTCTGTGTGTGTGTGTATGTGTGCATCCGTGCGTCTCTGTGTGTGTGTATGTGTGCATCCGTACGTCTCTGTGTGCACGTGTGTATGTGTGCATCCGTGCGTCTCTGTGTGCGTGTGTATGTGTGCATCCGTGCGTCTGTGTGTGTGTGTATGTGTGCATCCGTGCGTCTCTGTGTGTGTGTGTGTATGTGTGTGCATCCGTGCGTCTCTGTGTGTGTGTGTATGTGTGCATCCGTGCCTCTCTGTGTGTGTGTGTGTATGTGTGCATCCGTGCGTCTCTGTTGTGCGTGTGTATGTGTGCATCCGT
>NW_027002576.1:0-6223 GCF_036934945.1 Oncorhynchus masou masou
CATGCCAGTACCTATACCTGTGCCAATGCCTATGCCAATGCCAATGCCTATGCCTATGCCTATGCCAGTACCTATGCCAATACTGCCAATGCCAATGCCTATGCCAATGCCAATGCCAATGCCAATGCCTATGCCTATGCCAGTACCTGTACTGTGCTGTTTTCTTTGTACCAGTACTTTTATGCACCTGTATATGCTATGCCTATGCAATGCTACACCCAATGCCTGTACCTATGCCAATGCCTATGCCTATGCCAATGCCAATACCTATGCCAATGCCAATGCCTATGCCTATGCCAATGCCTGTACCAATGCCTATGCAATGCCTGTGCCAATGCCTGTGCCAATGCCAATGCCTGTACCTGTACCAGTACCTATGCCAATGCCAATGCCTGTACCAGTACCTGTACCAATGCCTATGCCAATGCCAATGCCTGTGCCTGTGCCTGATGCCTGTGCCAGTACTTGATGCCTGTGCCTGTGCCAGTGCCTGCCCAGTTCCTGTGCCTGATGCCTGTGCCTGTGCCTGTGCCAGTACTTGATGCCTGTGCCTGTGCCAGTGCCTGTGCCTGATGCCATTGCCTGTACCAGTACCTGTATGCCAGTGCCTGTGCCAGTGCCTGCATGCCTACCAGTGCCTGCACCAGCACTTAATGCCTGTACCCTGTATGCCTGCGCCCAAAGTTCCTGCGCCAGTGCCTGTATGATGCCAGTACAGTACTTTATAATGCCTGTACCAGTACCAGTACCTGTACCACGATGCCTGTGCCAGTACCTGTACCAGTGCCTGTATGACCTTACTGTACTTGATGCCAGTACTGTACCTGTACTTGATGCCTGTACCAGTACCAGTACGCAATACCAGTACCAGTACCCTGTGCCTGTGCCTGTGCCAGTGCCTGTGCCAATGCCTGCCGACCGTGCCTGTACCATGCCTGATGCCTGTGCCTGTGTTGCCTGTGCCAGTGCCTGTGCTGTGCCAGTGCCTGTACCTGTGCCTGTGCCTGTGCAATTGCCTGTGCCAGTGCCTGTGCCTGTGCCAGTGCCGGTTGCCTGTGCCAGTGCCAGTACCTGTGCCTGTAGGATGCCATTGCCTGCCAGTATGAGTAATTGCCTGCCAGATGACTGTGCCAGTGCCATTGCCTGTACAGTGCCTGTGCCAGTACCATGCCAGTGCCTGTGCCCATTGCCTGTGCCTGTGCCAGTATAACAATGCCCATACATATGCCAGTACAGTATATGCCGTACTTCAATGCCTGTGCCTGTGCCAGTGCCTGTGCCAGTACCTGATGCCAGTACCTGTGCCAGTACCAATGCCAGTGCCTGTGCCTGTGCCAGTATAATGTACCAGTGCCAATTGCCTGTATGTGCCAGTGCCTGTGCCTGTGCCATTGCCTGCCAGTGCCTGTGCCAGTATGATGCCAGTGCCTGTGCCTGTGCCTGTGCCTTGATGCCTGTGCCTGTGCGTGCCTGTGCCTGTGCCTGTGCCAGTGCCTGTGCCATGCCTGTGCCAGTGCCTGTGCCAATTGCCTGTGCCAGTGCCTGCCTGTGCCTGTGCCTGTGCCTGTGCCAGTGCCTGTGATGATGCCTGTGCCAGTGCCTGTGCCAGTGCCTATACCTGTGCCTGTGCCAAGTGCCTGTACGGTGCCAATTGCCTGTGCCTGTGCCAGTGCCAGTGCCTGTGCCAGTGCCAGTGCCTGTGCCAGTGCCTGTGCCAGTGCCTGTGCCAGATGCCTGTGCCAGTACTTGTGCCTGTGCCAGTGCCTGTGCCTGTGCCATGCCTGTGCCAGTGCCTGTGCCTGTGCCAGTGCCTGTACTGAGTACCTGTGCGGTGCCTGTGCCTGTGCCAGTGCCAGTGTCTGTGCCTGTGCCAGTGCCTGTGCCAGTGCCTGCGCAGTACTGTAGTGATGCTGTACCTGTGCCTGTGCCTGTGCCAGTGCCTGTGCCAGTGCCTGTGCTTGTGCCTGTGCCTGTGCCTGTGCCAGTGCCTGTGCCGGTGCCTTGCCATGCCTGTGCCTGTGCCAGTGCCTGTGCCTGTGCCAGTGCCTGTGCCTGTGCCAGTGCCTGTGCCGGTGCCTGTGCCAGTGCCTGTACCTGTGCCTGTGCCTGTGCCTGTGCCAGTGCCTGTACCCAGTGCCTGTGCCTGTGCCTGTGCCTGTGCCAGTACCTGTGCCAATGCCAGTGCCTGTGCCTGTGTCTGTGCCTGTGCCAGTGCCTGTGCCAGTGTGCCTGTGCCAGTGCCTGTGCCTGTGCCTGTGCCTGTGCCAGTGCCTGTGCCAGTGCCTGCGCCAGTGCCTGTGCCAGTGCCAGTGCCAGTGCCAGTGCCTGATGCCACCAGCCAGTGCCTGTACCAGTACCAGTACCTGTGCCAGTACCAGTGCCTGTGCCTGTGCCTGTGCCAGTACCTGTACCTGCCTGTGCCTGTGCCAGTGCCGGTTGCCTGTGTGCCTGTGCCGGTGCCAGAGGTGCCTGTGCCTGTGCCAGTGCCAGTGCCCATGCCTGTGCCTGTGCCAGTGCCAGTACTTGATGCCAGTGCCTGTGCCTGTGCCTGTGCCGGTGCCAGTGCCTGTGCCAGTGCCTGTGCCTGTGCCTGTGCCAGTGCCTGTGCCAGTGCCAGTGCCTGTACCATGCCTGATGCCTGAATGAGTGCCTGTGCCAGCCTGTGCCATGCCTGTGCCGGTAGTGCCTGTGCCAGTGCCAGTGCCTGTGCCAGTGCCTGTGCCAGTGCCTGTGCCAGTGCCTGTGCCAGTGCCTGTGCCAGTGCCTGTGCCAGTGCCTGTGCCTGTGCCAGTGCCTGTGCCTGTGCCTGCGCCAGTGCCTGTGCCTGTGCCTGTGCCTGTGCCTGTGCCTGTGCCGAGTGCCTGTGCCAGTGCCTGTGCATGCCCTGTGCCTGTGCCTGTGCCAGTACCCAGTGCCTGTACCAGTGCCAGTATGCCTGTGCCAGTGCCTGTGCCAGTGCCTGTGCCAGTGCCTGTGCCAGTGCCTGTGCCTGTGCCTGTGCCTGTGCCAGTGCCTGTGCCTGTGCCAGTGCCTGTGCCCGGTGCCTGTGCCAGTGCCAGTACCAGTGCCAGTATGCCTGTGCCAGTGCCAGTGCCTGTGCCAGTGCCAGTGCCCTGTGCCAGTGCCAGTGCCTGCGCAGTGCCTGTGCTGGTGCCTGTGCCTGTACCAGTGCCTGTGCCAGTGCCTGCGCAGTGCCTGTGCCAGTGCCTGCCTGTGCCTGTACCAGTACCAGTGCCAGTGCCTGCCAGTGCCTGTGCCTGTGCCTGTGCCAGTGCCTGTGCCTGTGCCTGTGCCTGTGCCTGCCTATGCCAGTGCCTGTGCACCAGTGCCAGAGTGCCTGTGCCTGTGCCAGTGCCTGTGCCAGTACCAGTACTTATGCCTATGCCAGTGCCAGTGCCTGTGCCTGTGCCTGTACCAGTGCCTGTGCCTGTGCCAGTGCCTGTGCCTGTGCCTGTGCCTGTGCCAGTGCCTGTGCCAGTGCCTGTGCCTGTGCCAGTGCCTGTGCCTGTGCCTGTGCCAGTGCCTATGCCTGTGCCAGTGCCAATGTGCCAGTGCCTGTGCCAGTGCCTGTGCCTGTGCCAGTGCCTGTGCCTGTGCCTGCGCAGTACCTGTGCCTGTACCTGTGCCAGTGCCTGATGCCTGTGCCAGTGCCTGTGCCAGTGCCTGTGCCAGTGCCTGTGCCTGTGCCAGTGCCTGTGCCAGTGCCTGCACCGTGCCTGTGCCAGTGCCTGTGCGGATGCCTGTGCCTGTGCCTGATGCCTGTGCCAGTACCTGTGCCAGTGCCTGTGCCAGTGCCTGTGCCTGTGCCTGTGCCAGCTGTGCCTGTGCCAGTGCCTGCCAGTACCTGTGCCAGTGCCTGTGCCAGTGCCTGTGCCTGTGCCTGTATGCCAGTGCCTGTGCCAGTGCCTGTGCCTGTGCCAGTACCTGTGCCTGTGCCAGTGCCTGTGCCAGTGCCTGTGCCTGTGCCTGACGCAGTGCCTGTGCCAGTGCCAGTGCCAGTGCCTGTGCCAGTGCCTGTGCCAGTGCCTGTGCCTGTGCCAGTGCCTGTGCCAGTGCCTGTACCTGTGCATGATGCCTGTATGCCAGTGCCTGTGCCTGTGCCTGTGCCTGTGCCAGTGCCAGTACCTGCAGTGCCTGTGCCAGTGCCTGTGCCAGTGCCTGTACCAGTACCAGTGCCTGTGCCTGTGCCAGTGCCAGTGCCTGTGCCTGTGCCTGTGCCTGTGCCTGTGCCAGTGCCAGTGCCTGTGCCAGTGCCTGTGCCAGTACCAGTGCCAGTGCCTGTGCCTGTGCCTGTGCCCCGTGCCTATGCCTGTGCCAGTGCCTGTGCCAGTGCCTGTACCAGTGCCTGATGCCGTGCCTGTGCCAGTACCTGTGCCAGTACCAGTGCCTGCAATGCCTGTGCCTGTGCCAGTGCCAGTGCCAGTGCCTGCCAGTGCCTGTGCCAGTACCGAGTGCCAGTACCGCCAGTACTTAGTACCTGTCTGGGGATGCCTGTGCCAGTGCCTGTGCCAGTACCGGTGCCTGTGCCAGTGCCTGTGCCAGTACCTGTGCCAGTGCCTGTGCCAGTGCCTGCACCTGTACCAGTACCTGTGCCAGTACCAGTACCAGTACCAGTGCCTGTGCCAGTGCCTGTGCCAGTACCTGTGCCCTGCCAGTGCCTGTGCCAGTGCCTGTGCCTGTGCTGTGCCTGCACCAGTGCCTGCACCCAGTGCCAGTGCCAGTGCCAGAGATGATGCCTGTGTGAGTGCCTGTGCCAGTACCTGTGCCTAGGGCTGTGACCTGTGCCTGTGCCTGTGCCAGTGCCTGTGCCAGTGCCTGTGCCTGTGCCAGTGCGCAGTGGCTGTCGCCAGTACAGTGCCTGTGCCAGTGCCTGTGCCAGTGCCTGTGCCGTGCCTGTACCAGTGCCCTGTGCCTGTGCCAGTACCAGTGCCTGCGCGGTGCCTGTGCCAGTGCCTGTGCCTGTGCCAGTACCAGTGCCCTGTGCCTGTGCCAGTGCCTGTGCCAGTACTGTGCCAGTGCCTGTGCCCATGCCTGGTGCCTGTGCCGGATGCCTGCACCAGTGCCTGTGCCTGTACCAGATGCCTGTGCCAGGAATGAGTGCCTGTGCCTGTGCCTGTATAGTGCCTGTGCCAGTGCCTGTGCCAGTGCCAGTACCTGTGCCTGTGCCTGTACCCTTGCCTGTGCCAGTACCAGTGCCTACCAGTACCTGTGCCAGTACCAGTACCTGTGCCTGTACCTGTGCCAGTACCTATGCCTGTGCCAGTGCCTGCCTGTGCCTGTACCTGTACCTGTGCCAGCGTACCAGTGCCTGTGCCTGTGCCTGTACCCGTTACCCGTTCTGGGTGCCAGTGCCTATGCCAGTGCCTTGCCGGTGCCTGTGCCTGTACCAGTACCAGTGCCCTGTGCCAATGCCAGTGCCTGCACCAGTACCTGTACCAGTGCCAATGCCCTATGCCTGTACCAGTACCAGTGCCTGTACCAATGCCTGTGCCAGTACCCTGATGCCAATCCCAATGCCTGTGCCTGTAGTGCCTACCTGCCAGTGCCAGTGCCTGTGCCAGTGCCTATACCAGTACCCAATGCCTGTGCCAGTATGCCTGTACTGCAATGCCTATGCCAATGCCAATGCCTATGCCAGTACTTGATAATGCCTGTGCCAATGCCTGTGCCAGTACCTACCAGTGCCTGTGCCAATGCTTGATGCCTGTACCGGTGCCAGTGCCAGTGCCAGTGCCTGTGCCTGTGCCAGTACCAGTACCACCTCCTGGGATGCCCGCATGCCAGTATGCCTGTACCAGTACCAGTACCAGTACCAGTACCTATGCCAGTGCCAGTACCTGTGCCAGTACCTGTACCAATTGCCTGTACCAGTGCCTGTACCAGTACCCATTGCCTGTACCAGTGCCAGTACCAGTACCAGTGCCTGTACCAATTGCCTGTGCGGTGCCTGTGCGCCTGCCAGTACCTGTACCCAGTACCTATGCCAGTGCCTGTGCCAGTACCTGTACTGATGCCTGTGCCTGTGCCAGTGCCTGTGCCAGTGCCGTGCCGTGCCAGTGCCTGTGCCAGTGCCAGTGCCTGTGCCAGTGCCTGTGCCGGTGCCTGTGCCAGTGCCTGTGCCAGTGCCTGTGCCAGTGCCTGTGCCTGTGCCTGTGCCTGTGCCAGTGCCTGTGCCAGTGCCAGTGCCTGTGCCAGTACCAGTACCTGTGCCAGTGCCAGTGCC
>NW_027002577.1:0-6223 GCF_036934945.1 Oncorhynchus masou masou
AAGAATTAAATACATGTGAAATTAAATTAAACAATAATGTATGTTGATGCTAATCTTATGCTAATTTTAATGATAACAATAGCCTAATATAGTCAATATGCTGTAAACTATTGTCTTTTAACAGTTTCACTCAATTCACTCTAATTAACCTCATAATTGTGACACAACCCTTATGATTGTCATTGGTTGCACTAATTGCACTGTTTGTCTGCATAACCTGGTTCAAGCATTCATGACTTTACCCTGAAGGAGGAACAGTGATGCCGAAACGTTGGTGTTTTCCTTAATAAATGACTGGGAGTTTATATATATATATATAGAGTATGCAACTCTCTTTGTTTTTATAGCTTACAGTGTATTCACCGTTAGTCAGCACCTCTACACTAAGTCATTTTCTCTGGGTTTGCTCCAGCTCATACTTTTTATATCACCTGAACTTAACAAATAAAATAAAAAAACATGTAAAGATATTTAAGTATTTTATTTATAGAGTACTAACTTTACTGTCCCTTCTACAACAAAATGCATGTCATTTTGTCCTTGAAACATTTGATTTAAATACTGTAGAATTCCATTAATTATCATGGAGGACTGCTTCTTCTGGGGAGTACCATATATAGAGACCGGTGGTTTCATAGTCTCTCATTGGCTGTTACATAGAATCAGCGATCCAGAGTTTATACCATCACTGTTACAGTCTCTCCCCATAATAATAGTTGTGGAAGGACCACCAGAGGGCAGGCTGGGCTCACGGATAGTAGCCCAACAAGGCATGTTGAGACAAGGGAACCAGAGGTAATTAAGCACAGCTGACGGTACTAATGACATATTCTCTTTCCCCTATAAGAGAGAGGATGAAACCAGCAGGGAGAGGAGAGACAAACCCTCTCTGTAGAATGGCTACCAAGAGAAGGGAGCTAGCCAAAGAAGATCCATTAAGACAGTGACAAATCTGTGATTGTTGTTATAGTTTAAAGATAATCGTTGTGTTCCTGTGTCATCTAAAGAAGAAGATGTATGTTGTTCCTTGGGAGATTCTCATTGATTGTGTTGGAGTGTTGTCAGAAATCTCTCAATAGAGAACTGCGTTCAACCAAGAAAACCTACTCCTGACTTGTTTATTCCACCTTTCTGTTCCAGAGTGACACCAAATGACTTGGTCCGCTCACATAATACTAACTTATTTCTATGTCCAGGTGATTTTTCAATTGGTCGGTATGTTGTCAAGGAGTGGTGACAGGGACAGTGGTGGAAGCTGTACTGTTAACCGCACACTGATGTCGGTTTCACATGAACATACAGAGACATGAGGAAGTATTTCCCCCTTTCTGCTTCTCTATTTCTGCTTCTTTTTTTAGTTATCAGATCTTCAACCAAAACCTAATATTAGATAAAGGGAACTTGGGTTTATAAACTTTTTATAGTTATTTATTTTCTTTCATTAACAAAATGATGCAACACCCAATACCCCTGTGTGAAAAAGTAATTGCCCCTTACTCTCAATAACTGGTTGTGCCATCATTCCAAAACACACAATCAAGTATACATGAAAAGGGATTAAAAGCAACAAATTTAAAGTTTTGGAATGGCTTACTCAATGTCCAGACCTAATCCCAATTGAGATATTGTGGCAGGACTTGAAACGAGCAGTTCATGCTTGGTAGCCTAGTGGTTAGCGCGTTGGACTTGTAACCGGAAGGTTGCAAGTTCAAATCCCCGAGCTGACAAGGTACAAATATGTCGTTCTGTCCCTGAACAGGCAGTTAACCCTCTGTTTGTAGGCCGTCATTGAAAATAAGAATTTGTTCTTAACTGACTGGGACATAGTTAAAGAAAGGTAAAAAAATGTAAAATAATAAATAAAATAAAAAACATGAATGTTGTTGATTTAAAGCAGATCTGCATGGGACAGTTTGCCAAAATTCCTCCACAACAATGTGAGAGACTGATCAACAATTACAGGGAATGTATGGTTGGTTGTCATTTCAACTGAAGGAGGCACAGCCGGTTATTTAGTGTAAGGGATCATAACTTTGTGTAAGGGAGCATAACTTTGTTTAAGAAATAAATTAAATAAGTATGTAAATGTTGTGTTATTTGTCCACTCAGGTTCCATTTATCAAATATCTTTGATTGAATATCTGAAAATATGCAAAAACTTTTTCACAGCAGTTTAAATCCAGACTATTAAATACACTAATCAGGAATTAACTTTACACTTTTCTACACAATTAAAAAGCTGGAATATTGTACATCCAATAACATATCATGATTTATTATTCCTTTATGTCTGATTCATAACTAGTTGTTGTTGTGTGGAAGACTCACCTGACATAAAGAGGCCAATGAGAAAAAGCATGTTCTCAGGACAAGCCATGTGAGAACTCACACACTACTGATCACCTGAAACAGTACAAACATACACTTACTGGTGGAGTAACTTAACTCACACAACACATTGCATTGAACTCTCCCCATATCAAATACACAATGTCCTTCAGTTGTAAATCTAATACATGAACAAACAGCAGTACTTTAGAAAATATTGAATCTCATTACTCATAATTAATCTCCTTCAATTTATTTTGAACATTAAAATTAAAAGAAGATATAGTGAAGAAGTCGATACTTGCCTTAGACGGTAACGTAGACTGTCTACAGCAGAAACTGTCACACCCATAGTGTGGTTTGACAAACTAAAGTGCTGAAATTCATGTGGCATATCTCTCATCTCAACTGTGACGTACTTCCTAATAGGAGTACGAAAAATGATTTTCAAACAATTCTTCAGTATTTATTGTCCCTTTCTCGGAGTAGGACAGGTCAGCAGTATTTTGAAACGGGCCCCCAAATCACTCTGTCCGCACCCGACACAATGATAAATAGACCAAATGAAACTTTAGGCATTATATCAATCTCCCTCTCATCTATCTTCCAGGCCTGAATGGGAATGTGTGTGGGATTTAAACATATAGTTCAATCATGAACCAAAATCCACTATTCATTTATTCAAGAGTTAAATTTGTTAAATTCGAGTTTGATACAAAACATATGGTTGTCACATTATGTTTCAACATGAAAAACAGACTTGGTATGAAACAGAGTAACTGTAATTGTATCTGAGTGATTCTCACACACCTCTCAACTTCTTCGACACCAACTTCCTCTTTGAAGTCTATTTGCAAAGAGGAGCCTGGTGTGCTGGATGCCACAGAGGTTATATAAAGGTTAAAAAATAAATAAAAATAGGTTAGGTAAAAGTGATATGGTTAAGAAAATGCTCTCCTATCTGGGATTGGAAGACAGCATTTGGTACCCTGAGCTTACAGTGGCAAGAAAAAGTATGTGAACCCTTTGGAATTACCTGCTTAAATTGGTCATACAATTTAATCTGATCTTCATCTAAGCCACAACAATAGACAAACACAGTCTGCTTAAACTAACAACATACAAACAATATTACGTTTTCACGTCTTTATTGAACACACGAGCAAATATTCACAGTGCAGGGTGGGAAAAGTTTGTGAACCTTTGGATTTTATAACTGGTTTACCCTCCTTTGGAAGCAATAACCTCAACCAAATGTTTTCTGTTCTACTGAACTGTTTCAGTTCAGCAATATTCTTGTGATGTCTGGTGTGAACTGCTCTCTTGAGGTCATGCCACTGCATCGCAATCGGGTTGAGGTCAGAACTCTGACTGGGTCACTCCAGAAGGCATATTTTCTTCTGTTGAAGCCATTCTGTTGTTGATTTACTTCTATGTTTTGGGTTGTTGTCCTGTTGCATCACTCAACTCCTGTTGACCTTCAATTGGCGGACAGATAGCCTTACATTCTGCTGCAAAAAGTCCTGATGAACTTGGGAAATCATTTTTCCGTCGATGATAGCAAGCTGTCCAGGCCCTGTGGAAGCAAAGCAGATCCCAACCATGATACTCCCTCCACCATACTTTACAGTTGGGATGAGGTTTTGATGTATGTTGGTGTGTTGTGCCTTTTTTTCTCCACACATAATGTTGTGTGTTCCTTCCAAACAACTCAACTTTAGTTTAATCTGTCCACAGAATATTTTGCCAGTAGCGCTGTGAAAGCAATATTTGTTTTTGGACAGCAGTGACTTCTTCTGTGGTGTCCTCTCATGAACACCATTTTTGTTCAGTGTTTTACATATCCTAGACTTGTTAACAGAGATGTTTGCATGTTCCAGAGATTGCTGTAAGTCGTTTGTGGACACTCTTTGATTCTTCTTAACCTCATTGAGCATTCTGCGCTGTGGTCTTGCAGTCATGTTTGCAGGAAGGCCAGTCCTAGGGAGAGTAGCAACATTGCTGAACTTTCTCCATTTTTAGACAATTCGTCTTACCGTGGACTAATGCACATCAGGGCTTTTAGAGATACTTTTGTAACCCTTTCCAGATTTATATAAGTCAACAATTCTTAATCTTAGGTCTTCTGAGATCTCTTTTGTTTGAGGTACAGTTCACATCAGGCAATGCTTCTTGTGAATAGCAAACACAAATTTTGTGAGTGTTTTGTATAGGGCAGGGCAACTCTAACCAGCATCACTACTCTGGACGGTTCTGACCTAGAATATGTGGACAACTACAAATACCTAGGTGTCTGATTAGACTGTAAACTCTCCTTCCAGACATTAAACATCTCCAACCCAAAATGTCATCTAGAATTGGCTTACTACTTCGCAACAAATAATCCTTCACTCATGCTGCCTAACATACCCCTTGTAAAACTGACCATCCTACTGATCCTCGACTTCGTCGATGTCCTTTACACAATAGCTTCCAACACTCAACTCAACAAATTGGATGCAGTCTATCACAGTGTCATCTGAATGTCACCAAAGCCCCATATACCACCCACCACTGAGACCTGTATGCTCTCCTTGGCTGGCCCTCGCTTTATACTCGTCGTCAAACCCACTGGCTCCAGGTCATCTACAAGTCTCTGCAAATTAAAGCCCCACCGTATCTCAGCTCACTGGTCACCATAGCAGCACCCACCCATAGCACGCGCTCCAGCAGGTATATTTCATTGGTCACCCCCAAAGCCAATTCTTACTTTGGCTGCCTCTCCTTCCTGTTCTCTGCTGCCAATGACTGGAACGAACTGCAAAAATCACTGAAGCTGGAGAGTCATATCTCCCTCACTAACTTTAAGCACCAGCTGTCAGAGAAGTTCACAGATCACTGTACCTGTACATAGCCCATCTGTAAATAGCCCATCCAATTACCTCATCCCCATACTGTTATTTATTTTGCTCCTTTGCACCCCAATATCTCTACTTGCACACTCATCTTCTGCACATCTATCACCCCAGTGTTTAATTGCTATATTGTAATTATTTCGCCACTATGGCCTATTTATTGCATTACCTCTCTTATCCTAACTCATTTGCACACACTGTATATATACTTTTTCTATTGTATTATTGACTGTATGTTTATTCCATGTGTAACTCTGTGTTGTTTGTGTCACACTGCTTTGCTTTATTTTGGCCAGGTCGCAGTTGTAAATGAGACTTGCTCTTAACTTGCCTACCTGGTTAACTAAAGGTGAAATAAAAAATAAATCAAAAAGAGCTGTGAGTCTCTTGTTAAGTCTATAAGAGCTTTGCACATCTGAAATGAACAATATTTCCACATTCTTTTTTTAAATTCTTCACGCTCTTTCAAATTGGTTCTTGATCATAGATTGACAGCCATTTTCAAGTCTTGTCATAGATTTTCAAGCCAATCAAAACTGTAACTTGGACCATTAGGAACATTCAATATTGTCATAGTAAGCAACTCTGGTGTATATTTGGCTTTTTGTTTTAGGTTGTTGTCCTGCTGAAAGGTGAATTTGTGTCCCAGTGTCTTTTGAAAAGAAGTCTAAACCAGGTTTTTCTCTAGTTTTGCCTTTGCTTAGCTCGATTCCATTTATTTTTATCCTAAAACACTTGATGACAAGCATACCCATAACATACTGCAGCCATCACCATGCTTGAAAAAATGAAGTGTGGTACTCAACGATATGTTGGACATAGAGTTAATTTCTTGTCCAAATGTTTTGCGGTTTTACTTCAGTGCCTTAATGCAAACAGGATGCATGTTTTGGAATATTTTTTATTCGGTACATGTTTCCATCATTTCAGTCTCTCATGTTGGTTTGGATTACGGAGAAAGTAACATGTTGTTGATCTAACCTTAGTTTTCTCCATTCACA
>NW_027002578.1:0-6222 GCF_036934945.1 Oncorhynchus masou masou
GGCCAAATCCTGACAGGATTGTTCACACAGTGATACGGAGTCGTACAAAACCTCCCTCAGTCAGACTGCACAGTGACTTACTGATACAGCTGGGACCTACTGCAGGTGCTGAGGGGGAAGGGACAGTGACATGAAACACTGATCAGTAGAGGAGGTCAACTTTGAAAATGGTTAGAAAGTATCATTCTGAACACACGTTCTCTAACATCGTCTTCATCATCGTCATTATTATCATCATCATGGTTGTAACTTGTTATATTGGATATGAACTGAAAGTGTATATAAAAGTTATTTGTAGTTTTGGAAGACAATACCAGTCCATAGTAGAGTAAGATGTACAGAAGTAAGAGGAAAAGTATCAGCCCCCCAAACCATTTCCCTACATGCACTTCACAACCAGTTAATGATGTGATCATCTAGCATGTATTAACCCTTTTCATGAGCTGTTAAATCTGTGAATGAGACATGATGCTGGGCTCAAACATGACACATTTATGTAGAGACATACACTACACACTGTTATCTTAAAGTATCATATCTGTTTAATCTGTCATTAATTACATGGTGAATCCACCATAGATGTTAAACCAGTCCACTCCCTCACATCTGGCCCAGTCCAGAGTATTTCACTCAGCCAAACTGTTCAACTGCTTGATTGGTAGCTGTGTGAGTGAAACTGAGATTTACATAGACAGGGCAGGATGGTTCTGCTTGTCCCAGAATAGAGCAGCACTGTCACCATATTGGGAATAAAACATAAATACATATGTTATGGAAAGTAATTGTTTAGCAGTGTGAGTTCTGAGAGCAGATCTTAGAGGTTTATTATCTAATATCACTAATTATTCTCACTGGTATTGGAGCTACATTATAACAGGCTCATTCAGTTGTAGAAATGATTGCAGAGTATTTGTTGGATCAGATGCCCTTTTAATCATGTCTGAAAACATGAGAGTAGCAGAAAAGATGCCTCGTGCAGTGCGACATCACCTTAGCATAGAGTTGATCAGGCTGTTGATTGTGGCCTGTGGAATGTTGTCCCAATCCTCTTCAAATGCTGTGCGAATTTGCTGGATATTTTGTATTTAACTAGGCAAGTCAGTTAACAGCAAATTCTTATTTAAAATTACGGCCGACCAAGAAGCAAAAGGCCCCCTGCAGGGGCTGGAATTAAAAGAAAAATATAAGACAAAACACACCATGACAGGAGAGACACCACAACACTACATAAAGAGAGACCTTAGACAATACAGCATGGCACTAACAAATGACAAAACAGCATGGTAGCAACACAACATGACAACAACACAGTAGCAACACATGGTAGCAGCACAAGCATGGTACAAACATTTTTAGGCACAGACAACAGCACAAAGAGCAAAAAGGTAGATACAACAATATGTCACACGAATCAGCCACAAGTGTCCGAAAAAGTGTCCATGATTTAGTCTTTAAATGTAGAGATGGAGATAAAACGGGAACTGGAACACTCTGTTGTAAATGTCGATCCAGAGCATCCCAAACATCCTCAATGCGTGACATGTCTGGCGAGAATGCAGGCTATTCCAGAGCTTATGCCTGCCCATACCACAACCCCACGGCCACCATGGGGCACTCCTTTACCAAAGTTGACATCGGCAAACTGCTCGCCCACACAATGCCATACACGTGGTCTGTGGTTGTGAGGCTGGTTGGACGTACTGCCAAATTCTCTGAAACGACGTTGAACATTGCATTCTCTGGCAACAGCTCTGGTGGACATTCCTGCAATCAGCATGCCAGTTGCACGCTCTCTCACAACTTGATACATCTGTGGCATTGTATTGTGTGACAAACTACACATTTTAGAGTGGCCTTTTATTTTCCCCAGCACAAGGTGCACCTGTATAATAATCATGCTGTTTAGTTATCTTCTTGATATGCCACACCTGTCAGGTGGATGGATTATCTTGGTAAAGGAGAAATGCTCACGAACAGGGATGTAAATACATTTGTGCACAAAATTTAAGAGAAATTAGCTATTTGTGCATAATTATGGACAATTTTGGAATCTTTTATTTCAGCTCATGAAACATGGGACCCACACTTTACATGTTGCATTTATATTATTGTTCGTTGTACATACATAAGTAACCCCACGGAAGTCAAAATATTAAATCATCACATTTTAAATCAACATTACAAACATTTCAGCCCACTAAAAGTCCTCATATGGTGTGATAAAAATTAATCTGATCATTTAGAATTATTAATTGTCATGAGCAGGTTACAGACTGCCGGATCTGTCAATCAGGAACAAGATGTGGGGCTCAGACATTAGAAAAAAGTCCTCCTAATTGCAATCGATCTGTCTTAATCCAATGATTGCGCCACATAATTTTTACACTGATGCCCCAGGTGTCCTAAAATAGAGAATGAAATTGCTTTTTGGACCATGTTATTACTATTTTAGAACAATTCCATGAGTTAGGGTAGTAGTTATCATAGAACAAATATCAGAAGCCAATCAACTATAGAAGTTAAAACCAGCCCAACCACTCTCTCCACATCTGTCCCAGTCTAGGGTATTTCAGAGAGTGAAACTGGGTCGTCACTACTTAACACAGCAACAAAGTCATAATTCTGAAAAACCCCACCTAACCCAACCTTAAATTTAAGAACAAAAAGCTCATTTGACTAGGCAATTTTGACTTTGTGGCTGTGGAACTTGACTTTATGGCTGTCTTATCAGTTGGAGTTGTGGGAGTGAAACTGAGATTTGCATAGGCAGGGTAGGGTGGTTCTGCTTGTCCCAGAATAGAGCAGCACTGGCACCAGATGTTCATTCTGTCCCCAGGGGGTTGAAGGTAGAGACAACTCAGGGAAGCTACAGTGTAGACCACACAAGGTTAAAAACCATAGCAGAAACTATTTAATAAAATCATATTAGTAAATAAACATTTGAAATAAATAAGTTATGGAAATGTACTGTTTAGCAGTGTGATCTCTGAGATCAGATCTTAGGTTAGGTGCCCTTTTAATCAAAATGTGTATGAAATGTGCTGCCTTCATTAGACAGTGATCACATATTTGACAATGATGCAGTGTGTAGTAGAGCTGAACAACAATAGAGTCAAACTACAGCTATTTGTAGAAGACCTTAGATCATAACTCATCACTAAATGTTTCTTCTGACCATTAACTACATGTTGACTCTTGAGTAACTCAAGGAAAACTATCAACCAATCTGAATAGAGATGATGTGCATGATCCAAACCCCTAAAGATGACCTGTGTTTCGAATAGCTATAATTTAATCAAGATGATTCAAACAGATACAATAAAGCCCCTGAACATTACCCAGACATCCTCCCTCACACCACTGTGGTAGTTCCAGAGAGCAGCAGGTGAAACAGGAGACTGGAGACGTCAGAGCTCTGGAGATCTCCCCTTTAGATCAGAGTCAGTCAGCAGCATCACACAGTCCAGACACCGCCTGCAGTTCCTGTCCCTGATCAATGGAGGGAGACATAGAATCTGCTATATCTTGTCGAATGACAGTAATAACAATATGCTCCATTTGTCGATGTCTATAATAATAATCATGTATTAGTCCCCATTCAGCACTTATGACATTAAAAAAATTCTGTGATTACAAAGCTATCATGTTTCTACATCACATCATTCTGACTGTCCAAGAAGACTATTTACATGTTGGACTACTTCCATATAGAACACTTTGCATAGCCAGCACATGCTTCAGTGCTCTGGGAGTGTTTATATCCCTGTGAGTTTAACACTTCATGACTGAGAGCTGTCCTTCATGACAACAGAACCCACAACAACCATGACTTTTATCACCATCTTCATCTGGATATTTGCCCTCTGTCTCCAAGGTAATATATTTTACAGAACATTTTCTGGAAAATTGCAATATTAGGCTATATAACCTTATTACTGTTTTAGTGAATATGCTATATGAACAAATAATGTAATGCTAATTACTACATGCCATCTGTTTCAGAGTCCAGAGGCCAGGTCACAGTGACCCAGACTCCTGCAGTGAAAGCGGTTTCAGTGGGTCACTCAGTCAGTCTCAGCTGTAAGACCAGCAGTGCTGTACGCAGTAACAGCAATGGACACTATTTACACTGGTATCAACAGAAACCTGGAGGAGCTCCTAAACTCCTAATATACTGGGCTAAAACCCTTCAGTCTGGGACTCCATCTAGATTCAGTGGCAGTGGATCTGGGAGTGACTTCACTCTGACCATCAGTGGAGTCCAGGCTGAAGATGCAGGAGATTACTACTGTCAGAGTTTCCACTACATCAATAGTAAAAATGTGTTCACACAGTGATACAGAGCCATACAAAAACCTCCCTCAGTCAGACTGCACAGTGACAGTACTGATACAGCTGGGACCTTCTGCAGGTGCTGAGGGGAGGAGATGATAGAGTACAATGACAGTGTGTAGTAGAGCTGAACAACAATATCTTTCTTATAACTTATCATATTCAGTCATTCGTGGCATCATTATATAATTTTCACACATTTGTCTTGAGTATCTCATGGAGAACAATGAACCCATTTATCTTCAATGGGTTCAAATCTGGTATCTTCTGAAACAGATGATTATGTGCATTCAACAGATCACTAAGCTTAAGATGGCCTTTTCTTTAGGAACATTTTCATTTAGAGTTAGAAAATGCCTTGTTGCAGCCAGTTTCTAGCCTCTGTCGGACCATGGTGATATTCTGGAATGCCCCAGGATCTTACCTGCATACACTAGTTGCTCTACCATGATGGTGTTAGATTGGTAACGAAACTCAAGCCCTCTAACACATCACTGTACCTTTATATCAGATGTGAGGATGTGAGATCACAGACTCACTGGTACGTTTGTCTATGAGGACATCTTTGTCAGTACTTCTAGAAGTAGTGGGTAGAGGAGTCAGGCGCAGAGAGCAGGGTAGTAGATACGTGGATAGTTTATTCCCAAAGCAACAGTGTCGGTCAACGCCACACCCTCGGGTGCTAAAAGACCCAGTCCAAAACAACAGGACCAAACGGTTCGGGAAAATATAACGTCCACAGAAATCACACACACCAATTAACAAAAAACAAGCCCCCACAAGCCGGCGGGCCTACCGGTTTTAAATAGCCCAAACCCAAAACCTAAACAAGACACAGGTGCAACTAATCAGACAACACTAAATGAAACAGAAAAGGGGATCGGTGGCAGCTAGTAGGCCGGCGACGACGACCGCCGAGCGGCGAACAGGAAGAGGCACCATCTTCGGCGGGATTCGTGACAGTACCGCCGCCCCTGTCCTTCAAGACAACAGAACCCACAACAACCATGACTTCTATCACCATATTCATCTGGATTTTTGTATTCTACATGAAGGGTAAAAAAATTGAAAGTTATATGTTTTTATGCTAAAAAGTAAGCAATGAGTAAACTGAAATTTTGTTGAGAATGTGCTATTTTTTCCTGGTGATGTACAATTTTTTCTCTCTTTGTTTCAGAATCCAGTGTACAGTACACTGTGACTCAGACTCCTACAATGAAAGTTGTTCATGTTGGACAGACAGTCGCTCTGAACTGTCAAACCAGCAGTGATGTGTATGGCTCTTATCCCTGCCGAGCCTGGTACCAACAGAAACCTGGAGGAGCTTCTAAACTTCATAGACCCCATCTGGATTCAGTGGCAGTGGACTGGGAGTGACTTCACTCTGACCATCAGTGCAGGAGACTACTACTGTCAGAATTACCACAGTAGTGGATTGTGTCAGGACCCGGTTACGAACCTGGGTCTCCTGGAGTGAGTAACAGTCACTTAACCAACTGAGCCACGAATAGTCAGCAGAACCCAGAAGATGAGGCAGACACAGCAGTACTTAAGACGGTGTATTTAATAAAGTAAAAAGGAGAAGTCCTTCAATACAAAAAATGGCAAATCCAAAAGGTGGTAGGAATAGCACAAAAAAGCCTCAAGAGATACTCAAAAACAAAAACAGAATTTCCACAAGAGCATCCACCGGAATCGACAAGAATACACAGAACACTAGGGCTGGGTGCTAACATACAAACACAGAGCACCGAACTGAGGGAAACTAAGGGTTTAAATACAATCAGGGGAAACGAGGCACAGGTGCAAATAATAATGGGGAACAAGGGAAAAACATAAGGTCAAAAAGCACAATGGGGGCATCTAGTGACCAAAACCCGGAACAACCCT
>NW_027002579.1:0-6217 GCF_036934945.1 Oncorhynchus masou masou
CCTTGACTTTGTCCTAAATAAGTCTATATAACACACTGCCTCCTGACAGTAGGGCCTGCTCCCCTCCAGTCCTTGACTTTGTCCTAAATAAGTCTATATAACACACTGCCTCCTGACAGTAGGGACCTGCTCCCCTCAGTCCTTGACTTTGTCCTAAATAAGTCTATATAACACACTGCCTCCTGACAGTAGGGCCTGCTCCCCTCCAGTCCTTGACTTTGTCCTAAATAAGTCTATATAACACACTGCCTCCTGACAGTAGGGCCTGCTCCCACTCAGTCCTTGGCTTTGTCCTAAATAAGTCTATATAACACACTGCCTCCTGACAGTAGGGCCTGCTCCCCTCCAGTCCTTGACTTTGTCCTAAATAAGTCTATATAACACACTGCCTCCTGACAGTAGGGCCTGCTCCCCTCCGTCCTTGACTTTTCCTAAATAAGTCTATATAACACACTGCCTCCTGACAGTAGGGCCTGCTCCCCTCAGTCCTTGACTTTGTCCTCAATAAGTCTATATAACACACTGCCTCCTGACAGTAGGGCCTGCTCCCCTCCAGTCCTTGACTTTGTCCTCAATAAGTCTATATAACACACTGCCTCCCTGACAGTAGGGCCTGCTCCCCTCAGTCCTTGACTTTGTCCTCAATAAGTCTATATAACACACTGCCTCCTGACAGTAGGCCTGCTCCCCTCCAGTCATACGACTTTGTCCTCAATAAGTCTATATAACACACTGCCTCCTGACAGTAGGGCCTGCTCCCCTCAGTCCTTGACTTTGTCCTAAATAAGTCTATATAACACACTGCCTCCTGACAGTAGGGCCTGCTCCCCTCAGTCCTTGACTTTGTCCTAAATAAGTCTATATAACACACTGCCTCCTGACAGTAGGGCCTGCTCCCCTCAGTCCTTGACTTTGTCCTAAATAAGTCTATATAACACACTGCCTCCTGACAGTAGGGCCTGCTCCCCTCAGTCCTTGACTTTGTCCTAAATAAGTCTATATAACACACTGCCTCCTGACAGTAGGGCCTGCTCCCCTCAGTCCTTGACTGTTCCTAAATAAGTCTATATAACACACTGCCTCCTGACAGTAGGGCCTGCTCCCCTCCGTCCTTGACTTTGTCCTAAATAAGTCTATATAACACACTGCCTCCTGACAGTAGGGCCTGCTCCCCTCAGTCCTTGACTTTGTCCTAAATAAGTCTATATAACACACTGCCTCCTGACAGTAGGGCCTGCTCCCCTCCGTCCTTGACTTTGTCCTAAATAAGTCTATATAACACACTGCCTCCTGACAGTAGGGCCTGCTCCACTCAGTCCTTGACTTTGTCCTAAATATGTCTATATAACACACTGCCTCCTGACAGTAGGGCCTGCTCCCCTCAGTCCTTGACTTTGTCCTCAATAAGTCTATATAACACACTGCCTCCTGACAGTAGGGCCTGCTCCCCTCAGTCCTTGACTTCGTCCTAAAATAAGTCTATATAACACACTGCCTCCTGACAGTAGGGCCTGCTCCCCTCAGTCCTTGACTTTGTTCTAAATAAGTCTATATAACACACTGCCTCCTGACAGTAGGGCCTGCTCCCCTCCGTCCTTGACTTTTCCTAAATAAGTCTATATAACACACTGCCTCCTGACAGTAGGGCCTGCTCCCCTCCGTCCTTGACTTTTCCTAAATAAGTCTATATAACACACTGCCTCCTGACAGTAGGGCCTGCTCCACTCAGTCCTTGACTTTGTCCTCAATAAGTCTATATAACACACTGCCTCCTGACAGTAGGGCCTGCTCCCCTCAGTCCTTGACTTTGTCCTCAATAAGTCTATATAACACACTGCCTCCTGACAGTAGGGCCTGCTCCCCTCAGTCCTTGACTTTGTCCTCAATAAGTCTATATAACACACTGCCTCCTGACAGTAGGGCCTGCTCCCCTCAGTCCTTGACTTTGTCCTCAATAAGTCTATATAACACACTGCCTCCTGACAGTAGGGCCTGCTCCCCTCAGTCCTTGACTTTGTTCTAAATAAGTCTATATAACACACTGCCTCCTGACAGTAGGGCCTGCTCCCTCAGTCCTTGACTTTGTCCTAAATAAGTCTATATAACACACTGCCTCCTGACAGTAGGGCCTGCCCCCCTCAGTCCTTGACTTACGTCCTAAATAAGTCTATATAACACACTGCCTCCTGACAGTAGGGCCTGCTCCACTCAGTCCTTGACTGTTCCTAAATAAGTCTATATAACACACTGCCTCCTGACAGTAGGGCCTGCTCCCCTCAGTCCTTGACTTTGTCCTCAATAAGTCTATATAACACACTGCCTCCTGACAGTAGGGCCTGCTCCCTCAGTCCTTGACTTTGTCCTCAATAAGTCTATATAACACACTGCCTCCTGACAGTAGGGCCTGCTCCCCTCAGTCCTTGACTTTGTCCTAAATAAGTCTATATAACACACTGCCTCCTGACAGTAGGGCCTGCTCCCCTCAGTCCTTGACTTTGTCCTAAATAAGTCTATATAACACACTGCCTCCTGACAGTAGGGCCTGCTCCCCTCAGTCCTTGACTTTGTCCTAAATAAGTCTATATAACACACTGCCTCCTGACAGTAGGGCCTGCTCCCCTCAGTCCTTGACTTTGTCCTAAATAAGTCTATATAACACACTGCCTCCTGACAGTAGGGCCTGCTCCCCTCAGTCCTTGACTTTGTCCTAAATAAGTCTATATAACACACTGCCTCCTGACAGTAGGGCCTGCTCCCCTCAGTCCTTGACTTTGTCCTCAATAAGTCTATATAACACACTGCCTCCTGACAGTAGGGCCTGCTCCCCTCAGTCCTTGACTTTGTTCCTAAATAAGTCTATATAACACACTGCCTCCTGACAGTAGGGCCTGCTCCCCTCCAGTCCTTGACTTTGTCCTAAATAAGTCTATATAACACACTGCCTCCTGACAGTAGGGCCTGCTCCCCTCAGTCCTTGACTTTGTCCTCAATAAGTCTATATAACACACTGCCTCCTGACAGTAGGGCCTGCTCCACTCAGTCCTTGACTTTGTCCTAAATAAGTCTATATAACACACTGCCTCCTGACAGTAGGGCCTGCTCCCCTCAGTCCTTGACTTTGTCCTCAATAAGTCTATATAACACACTGCCTCCTGACAGTAGGGCCTGCTCCCCTCAGTCCTTGACTTTGTCCTAAATAAGTCTATATAACACACTGCCTCCTGACAGTAGGGCCTGCTCCACTCAGTCCTTGACTGTGTCCTAAATAAGTCTATATAACACACTGCCTCCTGACAGTAGGGCCTGCTCCCCTCAGTCCTTGACTTTGTCCTCAATAAGTCTATATAACACACTGCCTCCTGACAGTAGGGCCTGCTCCCCTCAGTCCTTGACTTTGTCCTCAATAAGTCTATATAACACACTGCCTCCTGACAGTAGGGCCTGCTCCCCTCAGTCCTTGACTTTGTCCTAAATAAGTCTATATAACACACTGCCTCCTGACAGTAGGGCCTGCTCCACTCAGTCCTTGACATTGTCCTCAATAAGTCTATATAACACACTGCCTCCTGACAGTAGGGCCTGCTCCCCTCCAGTCCTTGACTTCGTCTAAAATAAGTCTATATAACACACTGCCTCCCACATTAGGGCCTGCTCCACTCAGTCCTTGGCTTTGTCCTAAATAAGTCTATATAACACACTGCCTCCTGACAGTAGGGCCTGCTCCCCTCCGTCCTTGACTTTTCCTAAATAAGTCTATATAACACACTGCCTCCTGACAGTAGGGCCTGCTCCCCTCCGTCCTTGACTTTTCCTAAATAAGTCTATATAACACACTGCCTCCTGACAGTAGGGCCTGCTCCCCTCAGTCCTTGACTTTGTCCTCAATAAGTCTATATAACACACTGCCTCCTGACAGTAGGGCCCTGCTCCCCTCAGTCCTTGACTTTGTTCTAAATAAGTCTATATAACACACTGCCTCCTGACAGTAGGGCCTGCTCCCCTCAGTCCTTGACTTCGTCCTAAATAAGTCTATATAACACACTGCCTCCTGACAGTAGGGCCTGCTCCACTCAGTCCTTGACTTTGTCCTCAATAAGTCTATATAACACACTGCCTCCTGACAGTAGGGCCTGCTCCCCTCAGTCCTTGACTTTGTTCTAAATAAGTCTATATAACACACTGCCTCCTGACAGTAGGGCCTGCTCCCCTCAGTCCTTGACTTTGTTCTAAATAAGTCTATATAACACACTGCCTCCTGACAGTAGGGCCTGCCCCCCTCAGTCCTTGACTTCGTCCTAAATAAGTCTATATAACACACTGCCTCCTGACAGTAGGGCCTGCTCCACTCAGTCCTTGACTGTTCCTAAATAAGTCTATATAACACACTGCCTCCTGACAGTAGGGCCTGCTCCCCTCAGTCCTTGACTTTGTCCTCAATAAGTCTATATATAACACACTGCCTCCTGACAGTAGGGCCCCCCTGGATACTTGTCCTAAATAAGTCTATATAACACACTGCCTCCTGACAGTAGGGCCTGCTCCCTCAGTCCTTGACTTTGTCCTCAATAAGTCTATATAACACACTGCCTCCTGACAGTAGGGCCTGCTCCCCTCAGTCCTTGACTTTGTCCTAAATAAGTCTATATAACACACTGCCTCCTGACAGTAGGGCCTGCTCCCCTCAGTCCTTGACTTTGTCCTAAATAAGTCTATATAACACACTGCCTCCTGACAGTAGGGCCTGCTCCCCTCAGTCCTTGACTTTGTCCTCAATAAGTCTATATAACACACTGCCTCCTGACAGTAGGGCCTGCTCCCCTCAGTCCTTGACTTTGTCCTAAATAAGTCTATATAACACACTGCCTCCTGACAGTAGGGCCTGCTCCCCTCAGTCCTTGACTTTGTCCTAAATAAGTCTATATAACACACTGCCTCCTGACAGTAGGGCCTGCTCCCCTCAGTCCTTGACTTTGTCCTCAATAAGTCTATATAACACACTGCCTCCTGACAGTAGGGCCTGCTCCCCTCAGTCCTTGACTTTGTCCTAAATAAGTCTATATAACACACTGCCTCCTGACAGTAGGGCCTGCTCCACTCAGTCCTTGGCTTTGTCCTAAATAAGTCTATATAACACACTGCCTCCTGACAGTAGGGCCTGCTCCCCTCCAGTCCTTGACTTTTCCTAAATAAGTCTATATAACACACTGCCTCCTGACAGTAGGGCCTGCTCCCCTCCGTCCTTGACTTTTCCTAAATAAGTCTATATAACACACTGCCTCCTGACAGTAGGGCCTGCTCCCCTCAGTCCTTGACTTTGTCCTCAATAAGTCTATATAACACACTGCCTCCTGACAGTAGGGCCTGCTCCCCTCAGTCCTTGACTTTGTCCTCAATAAGTCTATATAACACACTGCCTCCTGACAGTAGGGCCTGCTCCCCTCAGTCCTTGACTTTGTCCTCAATAAGTCTATATAACACACTGCCTCCTGACAGTAGGGCCTGCTCCACTCAGTCCTTGACTTTGTCCTCAATAAGTCTATATAACACACTGCCTCCTGACAGTAGGGCCTGCTCCCCTCAGTCCTTGACTTTGTCCTCAATAAGTCTATATAACACACTGCCTCCTGACAGTAGGGCCTGCTCCCCTCAGTCCTTGACTTTGTTCTAAATAAGTCTATATAACACACTGCCTCCTGACAGTAGGGCCTGCTCCCCTCAGTCCTTGACTTTGTCCTAAATAAGTCTATATAACACACTGCCTCCTGACAGTAGGGCCTGCTCCCCTCAGTCCTTGACTTCGTTCTAAATAAGTCTATATAACACACTGCCTCCTGACAGTAGGGCCTGCTCCACTCAGTCCTTGACTGTTCCTAAATAAGTCTATATAACACACTGCCTCCTGACAGTAGGGCCTGCTCCCTCCAGTCCTTGACTTTGTCCTCAATAAGTCTATATAACACACTGCCTCCTGACAGTAGGGCCTGCTCCCCTCAGTCCTTGACTTTGTCCTCAATAAGTCTATATAACACACTGCCTCCTGACAGTAGGGCCTGCTCCCCTCAGTCCTTGACTTTGTCCTAAATAAGTCTATATAACACACTGCCTCCTGACAGTAGGGCCTGCTCCCCTCAGTCCTTGACTTTGTCCTAAATAAGTCTATATAACACACTGCCTCCTGACAGTAGGGCCTGCTCCCCTCAGTCCTTGACTTTGTCCT
>NW_027002580.1:0-6216 GCF_036934945.1 Oncorhynchus masou masou
CTAACTAGCCCCGCTACCCTCAAACTAGCCGCATGCCCCTCTAACAACCCCCCGCCTACCCTCTAACAACCTTCGCTTTACCCTCTAACTAGCCCTCTAACAAGCCTTGCCTTACCCTCCAGCTAGCCTCGCTGCCCTCCAACTTCGCCCCGCTACCCTCTAACAACCCTCTAACAAGCCCTGCTACCCTCTAACAACCCTCTAACAAGCCCTGCTACCCTCCAACTAGCCTCGCTACCCTCCAACTAGCCCCGCTACCCTCTAACAACCCTCTAACAAGCCCTGCTACCCTCTAACAACACTCTAACTAGCCCCGCTACCCTTTAACAACCCTCGCTACCCTTTAACAACCCTTGCTACCCTTTAACAACCCTCGCTACCCTCTAACAACCCCCGCTACCCTCTAACAACCCCCGCTACCCTTTAACAACCCCCGCTACCCTTTAAAACCCCGCTACCCTTAACAACCCCGCTACCCTTTAACAACCCACGCTACCCTTTAACCCCCGCTACCCTCTAACCCCCTCTACCCTCTAACAACCCCCACTACCCTTTAACAACCCCCGCTACCCTCTAACAACCCTTTAACTAGCCCCGCTACACTCTAACTAGTCCCGCTACCCTTTAACAACCCTCGCTACCCTTTAACAACCCTTGCTACCCTTTAACAACCCCCGCTACCCTCTAACAACCCCCGCTACCCTCTAACAACCCTCTAACTAGCCCCGCTACCCTCTCACTAACCCCGCTACCCTTTAACAACCCCCGCTACCCTTTAACAACCCTCTCACTAGCCCCACTACCCTCTCACTAGCCCCACTACCCTCTCACTAGCCACGCTACCCTCTAACAACCCCCACTACCTTCTAACTAGCCCCGCTACCCTCTACGACCTTTAACTAGCCCGCTACCCTCTAACAACCCGCTTCCTTTAACTAGCCTCCGCTACCCTTTAACAACCCTTTAACCAGCCTTAGCAACCCTTTAACTAGCCCCGCTACCCTTTAACAACCCCCACTACCCTCTAACAACCCTTTAACCAGCCCCGCTACCCTCTAACTTGACCCACTACCCTCTAACAACCCCCACTACCCTCTAACAACCCTCTAACTAGCCCAGCTACCCTCTAACAACCCTTTAACTAGCCCCGCTACCCTCTAACTAGCCCCGCTACCCTCTAACTAGCCTCACTACCCTCTAACAACCCTCTAACTAGCCCCGATACCCATTAGCTAGCAGCCTCAGATGCTGTGTGTTTGACCCAGCTAAACATTGTTGTTTATTTATTTTAAACTAAAGTTTTCTTTGTTTCAGGAAGTCAACACTAAGTTCTGTGGAACGACCTCCATCTCCCACCTGGCTTACAAGCTGAAGCCTCGCTACCACTTTGCTGCGGTAGAAGGAGTTCACTATGAGAGACTACCTTACAGGTACACACTATCACACACACAACACAACCTTACAGGGTAATACACACTGTATATAAACTACCATACTATGACTTTGCTGCGGTAGAGGGCGTTAATGTGTGTGTGTGTGTGTGTGTGTAGGAATCATGTTGTTCTTCAGGAGAATACTCAGCACGTCAGCAGGTTTATCGCCCTGGCAACTGTCAACAACCCAGAGAAGAGAAAGGTGAGGTCTCGCTGTAGTGGAGGATGTTATTGACCACTCCCCTCTCTGTAGTGGAGGGTGTTATTGACCACTCCCCTCTCTGTAGTGGGGGATGTTATTGACCACTCCCCTCTCTGTAGTGGAGGATGTTATTGACCACTCCTCTCTCTGTAGTGGAGGGTGTTATTGACCACTCCCCTCTCTGTAGTGGAGGATGTTATTGACCACTCCCCTCTCTGTAGTGGAGGATGTTATTGACCACTCCCTCTCTGTAGTGGAGGGTGTTATTGACCACTCCCCACTCTGTAGTGGAGGATGTTATTGACCACTCCCTCTCTGTAGTGGAGGATGTTGTTGACCACTCCCCTCTCTGTAGTGGAGGATGTTGTTGACCACTCCCTCTCTGTAGTGGAGGATGTTATTGACCACTCCTCTCTCTGTAGTGGAGGATGTTATTGACCACTCCCTCTCTGTAGTGGAGGATGTTATTGACCACTCCCCTCTCTGTAGTGGAGGATGTTATTGACCACTCCCTCTCTGTAGTGGAGGATGTTATTGACCACTCCCTCTCTGTAGTGGAGGATGTTGTTGACCACTCCCCTCTCTGTAGTGGAGGATGTTATTGACCACTCCCCTCTCTGTAGTGGAGGGTGTTATTGACCACTCCCTCTCTGTAGTGGAGGATGTTGTTGACCACTCCCCTCTCTGTAGTGGAGGATGTTATTGACCACTCCCCTCTCTGTAGTGGAGGATGTTATTGACCACTCCCCTCTCTGTAGTGGAGGATGTTATTGACCACTCCCCTCTCTGTAGTGGAGGATGTTGTTGACCACTCCCCTCTCTGTCGTGGAGGATGTTATTGACCACTCCTCTCTCTGTAGTGGAGGAAGTTATTGACCACTCCCCTCTCTGTATTGGAGGATGTTATTGACCACTCCCCTCTCTGTAGTGGAGGATGTTATTGACCACTCCCCTCTCTGTAGTGGAGGATGTTGTTGACCACTCCCTCTCTGTAGTGGAGGATGTTGTTGACCACTCCCTCTCTGTAGTGGAGGATGTTATTGACCACTCCCCACTCTGTAGTGGAGGATGTTATTGACCACTCCCTCTCTGTAGTGGAGGGTGTTGTTGACCACTCCCCTCTCTGTAGTGGAGGGTGTTATTGACCACTCCCCTCTCTGTAGTGGAGGGTGTTATTGACCACTCCCCTCTCTGTAGTGGAGGGTGTTATTGACCACTCCCTCTCTGTAGTGGAGGGTGTTATTGACCACTCCCTCTCTGTAGTGGAGGGTGTTATTGACCACTCCCTCTCTGTAGTGGAGGATGTTATTGACCACTCCCCTCTCTGTAGTGGAGGATGTTATTGACCACTCCCCTCTCTGTAGTGGAGGATGTTGTTGACCACTCCCCTCTCTGTAGTGGAGGATGTTATTGACCACTCCCCTCTCTGTAGTGGAGGGTGTTGTTGACCACTCCCTCTCTGTAGTGGAGGGTGTTATTGACCACTCCCCTCTCTGTAGTGGAGGATGTTGTTGACCACTCCCTCTCTGTAGTGGAGGGTGTTATTGACCACTCCCCTCTCTGTAGTGGAGGGTGTTGTTGACCACTCCCCTCTCTGTAGTGGAGGGTGTTGTTGACCACTCCCCTCTCTGTAGTGGAGGGTGTTGTTGACCACTCCCCTCTCTGTAGTGGAGGGTGTTGTTGACCACTCCCCTCTCTGTAGTGGAGGATGTTGTTGACCACTCCCCTCTCTGTAGTGGAGGGTGTTGTTGACCACTCCCCTCTCTGTAGTGGAGGGTGTTGTTGACCACTCCCCTCTCTGTAGTGGAGGGTGTTGTTGACCACTCCCTCTCTGTAGTGGAGGATGTTGTTGACCACTCCCCTCTCTGTAGTGGAGGATGTTGTTGACCACTCCCTCTCTGTAGTGGAGGATGTTGTTGACCACTCCTCTCTGTAGTGGAGGATGTTGTTGACCACTCCCCTCTCTGTAGTGGAGGATGTTGTTGACCACTCCCCTCTCTGTAGTGGAGGGTGTTGTTGACCACTCCCCTCTCTGTAGTGGAGGATGTTGTTGACCACTCCCCTCTCTGTAGTGGAGGATGTTGTTGACCACTCCCCTCTCTGTAGTGGAGGATGTTGTTGACCACTCCCTCTCTGTAGTGGAGGATGTTATTGACCACTCCCCTCTCTGTAGTGGAGGATGTTGTTGACCACTCCCCTCTCTGTAGTGGAGGATGTTGTTGACCACTCCCTCTCTGTAGTGGAGGATGTTGTTGACCACTCCCCTCTCTGTAGTGGAGGATGTTGTTGACCACTCCCCTCTCTGTAGTGGAGGATGTTGTTGACCACTCCCTCTCTGTAGTGGAGGATGTTGTTGATTGGCTGATAATGGGTCTCTGTACGTCTATGTAGATAATTCATTAACAAATCAGCCGTTTCGTGCTACAATAGTCATTTACTATATTAACAATGTCCACACTGTATTTCTGATCAATTTGATGTTATTTTAATGGACAAAAATGTTGCTTTTCTTTCAAAAACAAGGACATTTCTAAGTGATCCCAAACTTTTGAACGGTAGTGTACCAGGATGTATTGTATGTAGAACCTCTATGTATCTGTGTATCTCTCTCTAGTACCAGGATGGGTTTAACATAGTGAGGAGCAGGGAGGCATCCGAGCTGGCTTAGGGGTTAATATTGTCTCTCTCTCTAGTACCAGGATGGGTTTAACATAGTGAGGAGCAGGGAGGCATCCGAGCTGGCTTAGGGGTTAATATTGTCTCTCTCTAGTACCAGGATGGGTTTAACATAGTGAGGAGCAGGGAGGCATCCGAGCTGGCTTAGGGGTTAATATTGTCTCTCTCTAGTACCAGGATGGGTTCAACATAGTGAGGAGCAGGGAGGCATCCGAACTGGCTTAGGGGTTAATATTGTCTCTCTCTCTAGTACCAGGATGGGTTTAACATAGTGAGGAGCAGGGAGGCATCCGAGCTGGCTTAGGGGTTAATATTGTCTCTCTCTCTAGTACCAGGATGGGTTTAACATAGTGAGGAGCAGGGAGGCATCCGAGCTGGCTTAGGGGTTAATATTGTGTCTCTCTCTAGTACCAGGATGGGTTTAACATAGTGAGGAGCAGGGAGGCATCCGAGCTGGCTTAGGGGTTAATATTGTCTCTCTCTCTAGTACCAGGATGGGTTTAACATAGTGAGGAGCAGGGAGGCATCCGAGCTGGCTTAGGGGTTAATATTGTGTCTCTCTCTAGTACCAGGATGGGTTCAACATAGTGAGGAGCAGGGAGGCATCCGAGCTGGCTTAGGGGTTAATATTGTCTCTCTCTCTAGTACCAGGATGGGTTCAACATAGTGAGGAGCAGGGAGGCATCCGAGCTGGCTTAGGGGTTAATATTGTTCTCTCTCTAGTACCAGGATGGGTTTAACATAGTGAGGAGCAGGGAGGCATCCGAGCTGGCTTAGGGGTTAATATTGTCTCTCTCTCTAGTACCAGGATGGGTTTAACATAGTGAGGAGCAGGGAGGCATCCGAGCTGGCTTAGGGGTTAATATTGTCTCTCTCTCTAGTACCAGGATGGGTTTAACATAGTGAGGAGCAGGGAGGCATCCGAGCTGGCTTAGGGGTTAATATTGTCTCTCTCTCAGTACCAGGATGGGTTTAACATAGTGAGGAGCAGGGAGGCATCCGAGACTGGCTTAGGGGTTAATATTGTGTCTCTCTCTAGTACCAGGATGGGTTCAACATAGTGAGGAGCAGGGAGGCATCCGAGCTGGCTTAGGGGTTAATATTGTCTCTCTCTCTAGTACCAGGATGGGTTTAACATAGTGAGGAGCAGGGAGGCATCCGAGCTGGCTTAGGGGTTAATATTGTCTCTCTCTCTAGTACCAGGATGGGTTCAACATAGTGAGGAGCAGGGAGGCATCCGAGGCTGGCTTAGGGGTTAATATTGTGTCTCTCTCTAGTACCAGGATGGGTTTAACATAGTGATGGAGCAGGGAGGGCATCCGAGCTGAAGCTTAGGGGTTAATATTGTCGTCTCTCTCCAGTACCGGGATGGTTTCAACATAGTCGAGGAGCAGGAGGCATCAGAGCTGGCTTAGGGGTTAATATTGTGTCTCTTCTAGTACCAGGATGGGTTTAACATAGTGAGGAGCATGGAGGCATCCGAGCTGGCTTAGGGGTTAATATTGTGTCTCTCTCTCTCCAGTACCTGGGATGGGTTCGACAGTGCAGTCCGATGGAAGCAGTGGAGGCATCCGAGGCTGGCTTAGGGGCTAACATTGTCTCTCTCTCTCAGTGCCAGGATGGGCTTAGCATCGATGAGGAGCAGGGAGGCATCCCGAGCTGGCTTAGGGTTAATATTGTCGCTCTCTCTCTCCAGTACCTGGATGGGCTTCAACATTATCCGATGAAAAGCATGGAGGCATCGAGCTGGCAGGGTTAATATTGTCTCTCTCTCTCCAGTACCTGTATGCCTTCAACATTATCGACGAAAAGCATGGGCATCATAAGCAAGGGAGTTAATATTGTCTCTCTCTCTCTCCAGTACCTGTATGCCTTCAACATTATGATGAAAAGCATGGAGGCATC
>NW_027002581.1:0-6215 GCF_036934945.1 Oncorhynchus masou masou
AGGTAGCTATAGACCCTTTTATGACTCCATGATATCCTAGAGAGGTAGCTATAGACCCTGTTATGACTCCATGATGTCCCAGAGAGGGTAGCTATAGACCCTTTTATGACTCCATGATACCCTAGCGAGGTAGCTATAGACCCTGTTATGACTCCATGATATCCTAGAGAGGTAGCTATAGACCCTGTTATGACTCCATGATGTCATAGAGAGGTAGCTATAGACCCTGTTATGCTCCATGACATCCTAGTGAGGTAGCTATAGACCCTTTTATGACTCCACAATGTCCTAGAGAGGTAGCTATAGACCCTTTTATGACTCCATGATATCCTAGACAGGTAGCTATAGACCCTTTTATGACTCCATGATATCCTAGACAGGTAGCTATAGACCCTGTTATGACTCCATGACATCCTAGTGAGGTAGCTATAGACCCTGTTATGACTCCATGACATCCTAGTGAGGTACCTATAGACCATGTTATGACTCCATGATATCCTAGCCTGGTTGCTATAGACCCTGTTATGACTCCATGACATCCTTGCGAGGTTGCTATAGACCCTGTTATGACTCCATGACATCCTAGTGAGGTAGCTATAGACCCTGTTATGACTCCATGATGTCCTAGAGAGGTAGCTATAGACCCTGTTATGACGTCCTAGCGAGGTAGCTATAGACCCTTTTATGACTCCATGATATCCTAGAGAGGTAGCTATAGACCCTGTTATGACTCCATGATGTCCCAGAGAGGTAGCTATAGACCCTTTTATGACTCCATGATACCCTAGCGAGGTAGCTATAGACCCTGTTATGACTCCATGATATCCTAGAGAGGTAGCTATAGACCCTGTTATGACTCCATGATGTCCTAGAGAGGTAGCTATAGACCCTGTTATGCTCCATGACATCCTAGTGAGGTAGCTATAGACCCTTTTATGACTCCATGATGTCCTAGAGAGGTAGCTATAGACCCTTTTATGACTCCATGATATCCTAGACAGGTAGCTATAGACCCTGTTATGACTCCATGATATCCTAGAGAGGTAGCTATAGACCCTGTTATGACCTATAGGCCCTTATATGACTCCAGGACATCCTAGCGAGGTAGCTTTCGACCCTTGTATGACTCCATGATATCCTAGCACTGTAGCTAGGGACCCTGTTATGACTCCATGATGTCCTAGCGAGGTAGCTAAAGACCCTGTTATGGCTCCATGACATCCTAGAGAGGTAGCTATAGACCCTTTACGACTCCATGATGTCCGAGAGAGGTAGCTATAGACCCTGTTATGACTCCATGACCTCCTAGCGAGGTAGCTATAGACCCTTCTGTGACTCCATGACGTCCTAGCCTGGTTACTATAGACCCTTTTATGACTCCATGACGTCCTAGTGAGGTAGCAATAGACCCTGTTATGACTCCATGTGTTCCTAGTGAGGTAGTTATAGACCCTGTTATGAATCCATGACATCCTAGTGAGGTAGCTATAGACCCTTGTATGACTCCATGACGTCCTAGCCTGGTTACTATAGACCCTTGTCTGACTCCATGATGTCCTAGCGAGTTACCTATAGGCCCTTATATGACTCCAGGACATCCTAGCGAGGTAGCTTTCGACCCTTGTATGACTCCATGATATCCTAGCACTGTAGCTAGGGACCCTGTTATGACTCCATGATGTCCTAGCGAGGTAGCTAAAGACCCTGTTATGGCTCCATGACATCCTAGAGAGGTAGCTATAGACCCTTTTATGACTCCATCATGTCCTAGAGAGGTAGCTATAGACCCTGTTATGGCTCCATGACATCCTAGAGAGGTAGCTGTAAACACTTATATGACTCCAGGACATCCTAGCGAGGTAGCTTTTGACCCTTGTATGACTCTATGATGTCCTAGCACTGTAGCTAGGGACCCTGTTAAGACTCTATGATATCCCAGCGAGGTAGCTATAAACACTTGTATGACTCCATGACCTCCTAGTGAGGTAGCTGTAGACCCTGTTATGGCTCCATGATATCCCAGCGAGGTAGCTATAAACACTTGTATGACTCCATGACCTCCTAGTGAGGTAGCTGTAGACCCTGTTATGGCTCCATGATATCCCAGCGAGGTAGCTATAAACACTTGTATGACTCCATGACCTGCTAGCGAGGTAGCTATAGACCCTTGTATGACTCCATGACATCCTAGCGAGGTAGCTATAGACCCTTGTATGAATCCATGACGTCCTAGTGAGGTAGCTAAAGACCCTGTTATGACTCCATGACATCCTAGCGAGGTAGCTATAGACCTTGTTATGAGTCCATGATATCCTAGCGAGGTAGCTATAGACCCTTGTATGAATCCATGACGTCCTAGTGAGGTAGCTAAAGACCCTGTTATGACTCCATGATATCCTAGACAGGTAGCTATAGACCTTGTTATGACTCCATGATATCCTAGCGAGGTAGCTATAGACCCTTGTATAGGGTCTCCATGATGTTCTAGTGAGGTAGCAATGGACCCTGTTTTGACCTCATATGTCCTAGCGGGGTAGCTATAGATCCTGTTATGACTCCATGATGTCCTAGAGAAGTAGCTATGGACCCTGTTATGACTCCATGATATCCTAGAGAGGTAGCTGTAGACCCTGTTATGACTCCATGATGGCCTAGAGAGGTAGCTATGGACCCTGTTATGACTCCATGTCATCCTAGAGAGGTTGCTATGGACCCTGTTATGACTCCATGATGTCCTAGAGAGGTAGCTATGGACCCTGTTATGACTCCATGTCATCCTAGAGAGGTTGCTATGGACCCTGTTATGACTCCATGATGTCATAGAGAGGTAGCTATAGACCCTGTTATGCTCCATGACATCCTAGTGAGGTAGCTATAGACCCTTTTATGACTCCATGATGTCCTAGAGAGGTAGCTATAGACCCTGTTATGCTCCATGACATCCTAGTGAGGTAGCTATAGACCCTTTTATGACTCCATGATGTCCTAGAGAGGTAGCTATAGACCCTTTTATGACTCCATGATATCCTAGACAGGTAGCTATAGACCCTGTTATGACTCCATGATATCCTAGAGAGGTAGCTATAGACCCTGTTATGACCTATAGGCCCTTATATGACTCCAGGACATCCTAGCGAGGTAGCTTTCGACCCTTGTATGACTCCATGATATCCTAGCACTGTAGCTAGGGACCCTGTTATGACTCCATGATGTCCTAGCGAGGTAGCTAAAGACCCTGTTATGGCTCCATGACATCCTAGAGAGGTAGCTATAGACCCTTTACGACTCCATGATGTCCGAGAGAGGTAGCTATAGACCCTGTTATGACTCCATGACCTCCTAGCGAGGTAGCTATAGACCCTTCTGTGACTCCATGACGTCCTAGCCTGGTTACTATAGACCCTTTTATGACTCCATGACGTCCTAGTGAGGTAGCAATAGACCCTGTTATGACTCCATGTGTTCCTAGTGAGGTAGTTATAGACCCTGTTATGAATCCATGACATCCTAGTGAGGTAGCTATAGACCCTTGTATGACTCCATGACGTCCTAGCCTGGTTACTATAGACCCTTGTCTGACTCCATGATGTCCTAGCGAGTTACCTATAGGCCCTTATATGACTCCAGGACATCCTAGCGAGGTAGCTTTCGACCCTTGTATGACTCCATGATATCCTAGCACTGTAGCTAGGGACCCTGTTATGACTCCATGATGTCCTAGCGAGGTAGCTAAAGACCCTGTTATGGCTCCATGACATCCTAGAGAGGTAGCTATAGACCCTTTTATGACTCCATCATGTCCTAGAGAGGTAGCTATAGACCCTGTTATGGCTCCATGACATCCTAGAGAGGTAGCTGTAAACACTTATATGACTCCAGGACATCCTAGCGAGGTAGCTTTTGACCCTTGTATGACTCTATGATGTCCTAGCACTGTAGCTAGGGACCCTGTTAAGACTCTATGATATCCCAGCGAGGTAGCTATAAACACTTGTATGACTCCATGACCTCCTAGTGAGGTAGCTGTAGACCCTGTTATGGCTCCATGATATCCCAGCGAGGTAGCTATAAACACTTGTATGACTCCATGACCTCCTAGTGAGGTAGCTGTAGACCCTGTTATGGCTCCATGATATCCCAGCGAGGTAGCTATAAACACTTGTATGACTCCATGACCTGCTAGCGAGGTAGCTATAGACCCTTGTATGACTCCATGACATCCTAGCGAGGTAGCTATAGACCCTTGTATGAATCCATGACGTCCTAGTGAGGTAGCTAAAGACCCTGTTATGACTCCATGACATCCTAGCGAGGTAGCTATAGACCTTGTTATGAGTCCATGATATCCTAGCGAGGTAGCTATAGACCCTTGTATGAATCCATGACGTCCTAGTGAGGTAGCTAAAGACCCTGTTATGACTCCATGACATCCTAGACAGGTAGCTATAGACCTTGTTATGACTCCATGATATCCTAGCGAGGTAGCTATAGACCCTTGTATAGGGTCTCCATGATGTTCTAGTGAGGTAGCAATGGACCCTGTTTTGACCTCATATGTCCTAGCGGGGTAGCTATAGATCCTGTTATGACTCCATGATGTCCTAGAGAAGTAGCTATGGACCCTGTTATGACTCCATGATATCCTAGAGAGGTAGCTGTAGACCCTGTTATGACTCCATGATGGCCTAGAGAGGTAGCTATGGACCCTGTTATGACTCCATGTCATCCTAGAGAGGTTGCTATGGACCCTGTTATGACTCCATGATGTCCTAGAGAGGGAGCTATGGACCCTGTTATGACTCCATGATATCCTAGAGAGTTAGCTATGGACCCTGTTATGACTCCATGTTATCCTAGAGAGGGAGCTATAGACCCTTGTATGACTCCATGACATCCTAGTGAGGTAGCTATAGACCCTTTATGACTCCATGACATCCTAGCGAGGTAGCAATAGACCCTGTTATGACTCCATGTGTTCCGAGCGAGGTAGTTATAGACCCTGTTATGAATCCATGACATCCTAGTGAGGTAGCTATAGACCCTTTTATGACTCCATGACATCCTAGTGAGGTAGCTATAGACCCTTGTATGACTCCATGACATCCTAGCGAGGTAGCTATAGACCCTGTTATGACTCCATGTGTTCCGGAGCGAGGTAGTTATAGACCCTGTTATGAATCCATGACATCCTAGTGAGGTAGCTTTAGACCCTTGTATGACTCCATGACATCCTAGTGAGGTAGCTATAGACCCTTGTATGACTCCATGACATCCTAGCGATGTAGCAATAGACCCTGTTATTACTTCATGTGTTCCTAGCTAGGTAGTTATAGACCCTGTTATGAATCCATGACATCCTAGTGAGGGAGCTATAGACCCTTGTATGACTCCATGACATCCTAGTGAGGTAGCTATAGACCCTTGTATGACTCCATGACATCCTAGCGTGGTAGCTATAGACCCTGTTATGAATCCATGATTTCCAAGCGATGTAGCTATAGACCCTGTTATGACTCTATGATGGCCTAGAGAGGTAGCTATGGACCCAGTTATGACTCCATGTCATCCTAGAGAGGTAGCTATGGACCCAGTTATGACTCCATGTCATCCTAGAGAGGTAGCTATGGACCCTTGTCTGACTCCATGATGTCCTAGCGAGTTACCTATAGGCCCTTGTATGACTCCATGATATCCCAGCGAGGTAGCTATAAACACTTGTATGACTCCATGATATCCTAGCGAGGTAGCTAGCTATAAACCCTGTTCTGACTCCATGACATCCTAGTGAGGTAGCTATAGACCCTTGTATAGGGTCTCCATGATGTCCTAGTGAGGTAGCAATGGACCCTGTTTTGACCTCATATGTCCTAGCGGGGTAGCTATGGACCCTGTTATGACTCCATGTCATCCTAGAGAGGTAGCTATGGACCCTGTTATGACTCCATGATGTCCTAGAGGGGTAGCTGTAGACCCTGTTATGACTCCATGTCATCCTAGATAGGTAGCTATGGACCCTGTTATGACTCTATGATGGCCTAGAGAGGTAGCTATAGATCCTGTTATGACTCCATGTCATCCTAGAGAGGTAGCTATGGACCCTGTTATGACTCCATGATATCCTAGCGAGGTAGCTATAGATCCTGTTTTGACTCCATGATGTCCTAGCGAGGTAGCTATAGATCCTGTTATGACTCCATGATGTCCTAGAGAGGTAG
>NW_027002582.1:0-6215 GCF_036934945.1 Oncorhynchus masou masou
AGCTGAGCGGATTTGGGAGAAGGAGAAATGGGGAAGGCTTGGGCGAGTTGCTGTGGGGGGTGCAGTGCTGTTGACCATGGTAGGAGTAGCCAGTTGGAAAGCATGGCCAGCCGTAGAAAAATGCTTTTTGAAATTCTCAATTATGGTGGATTTATCAGTGGCGACAGTGTTTCCTATCTTCAGTGCAATGGGCAGCTGGAAGGAGGTGTTCTTATTCTCCATGGACTTTACAGTGTCCCCGAACTTTTTTGAGTTAGTGTTGCAGGAAGCAATTTTCTGCTTGAAAAAGCTAGCCTTGGCTTTTCTAACTGCCTGTGTATAATGGTTTCTAGCTTCCCTGAACAGCTGCATATCACGGGGGCTGTTCGATGCTAATGCAGAACGCCATAGGATGTTTTTGTGTTGGTTAGGGGCAGTCAGGTCTGGGGAGAACCAATGGCTATATCTGTTCCTGGTTCTAAATTTCTTGAATGGAGCATGTTTATTTAAGATGGTTAGAGAGGCATTTAAAAAAATTATCCAGGCATCCTCTACTGAGATCAATATCCTTCCAGGATACCCCGGCCAGGTCTATTAGAAAGGCCTGCTCGCTGAAGTGTTTCAGGGAGCGTTTGACAGTGATGAGTGGAGGTCATTTGACCGCTGACCCATTACGGATGCAGGCAATGAGGCAGTGATCGCTGAGATCTTGGTTGAAGACAGCAGAGGTGTATTTAGAGGGCAAGTTGGAGGTGTATTTAGAGGGCAAGTTGGTTAGGATGATATCTATGAGGGTGCCCGTGTTTAAGGCTTTGGGGAGGTACCTGGTAGGTTCATTGATAATTTGTGCGAGATTGAGGGCATCAAGTTTAGATTGTAGGATGGCTGGGGTGTTAAGCATGTTCCAGTTTAGGTTGCCTAGCAGCACGAGCTCTGAAGATAGATGGGGGGCAATCAGTTCACATATGGTGTCCAGAGCACAGCTGGGGGCAGAGGGTGGTCTATAGCAGGCGGCAACGGTGAGAGACTTGTTTTTAGAGAGGTGGATTTTTAAAAGTAGAAGTTCAAATTGTTTGGGTACAGACCTGGATAGTAGGACAGAACTCTGCAGGCTATCTTTGCAGTAGATTGCAACACCGCCCCCTTTGGCAGTTCTATCTTGTCTGAAAATGTTGTAGTTTGGGATTAAAATTTCAGAATTTTTGGTGGTCTTCCTAAGCCAGGATTCAGACACAGCTAGAACATCCGGGTTGGAAGAGTGTGCTAAAGCAGTGAATAGAACAAACTTAGGGAGGAGGCTTCTAATGTTAACATGCATGAAACCAAGGCTATTACGGTTACAGAAGTCGTCAAAAGAGAGCGCCTGGGGAATAGGAGTGGAGCTAGGCACTGCAGGGCCTGGATTCACCTCTACATCGCCAGAGGAACAGAGGAGGAGTAGAATAAGGGTACGGCTAAAAGCAATAAGAATTGGTCGTCTAGAACGTCTGGAACAGAGAGTAAAAGGAGGTTTCTGGGGGCGATAAAATAGCTTCAAGGTATAATGTACAGACAAAGGTATGGTAGGATGTGAATACAGTGGAGGTAAACCTAGGTATTGAGTGATGAAGAGAGAGATATTGTCTCTAGAAACATCATTGGAACCAGGAGATGTCATTGCATGTGTGGGTGGTGGAACTAATAGGTTGGATAAGGTATAGTGAGCAGGACTAGAGGCTCTACAGTGAAATAAGCCAATAAACACTAACCAGAACAGCAATGGACAAGGCATATTGACATTAAGGAGAGGCATGCTTAGTCGAGTGATCAAAAGGGTTCAGTGAGTAGGGAGGTTGGTTGGGGGTCACGGCGATTTAGACAGCTAGCCAGGCCATCGGTAGCAAGCTAGCATAGGATGGAGGTCTGTTATTAGCCACCTCTTGCGTTCCGTCAGTAGATTAGTGGGGTTCCGTGTGGTAGAGGGGATTAATCCAAATCACACAACAACAAAAAAACAATAGATATAGTTATAGAGGCCCAAGAATTTAAAAAAATAAAATAAAAAATAAAATAAATTGTCCGATTGTCTATTCAGATAGCAGCCGATAAGACAGCTAACGGTCAGCGGACCGCAGATGGGCGTTCAGGCAACGTCGCGACGGAGGATCCAGCCGGATAACTCCTTCGGGTAGATAACGTCGGCAGTCCAGTTGTGAAGGCCCGGTGGGGCTCCGCGTAGGCAGTTAAACAGGTCCGGATAGGTGATTGTAGTCCAGGAGTGATTGATGGAACTCTTCAGCTGGCTAGCTCCAGAATAATTGATGTTTGCTCCGGAATCGACGAAAGCCGATAGTCACACTGATAGCAGCTAGCTAGCTGTGAGATCCAGGTATGAATGTCCAGAGTTAGCGGTTGAAATCCAGGGACATGGAGAGAAAAATAGGTCCGGTATGTTCCGTTCCGAGCCGCGCCGTACAAAACTGGCGATAGATTTTCGAGCGAAAGGATAGCTGATGACCACAAACCGTGGTGAGCTGAATACTAACGATTAGCCAGTAAAGAAGCTAACTAGCTTCTGATTAGCTTCTGGATTAGCTTCTGGCTAGCTCCTGGCTAGCTTCTGGCTGAGTTTCTGGCTAGCTTCTACTGGAGGATTACAGATTTGAGGTAAATAATACTTTTTTTAAATAAATATAAATTGGTGAGGCGGGTTGCAGGAGAGTGTTTTGAAGATGAGTTTATGGAAAATTTAAAAAAATATATATAAAAAGGTATGTGAAAAAGTTGTAAATATATATATATACGGGACACGACAAGACGAGGACAAAATTACTCAATGTTAGTGATGGCTGTTTAACAGTCTGATGGCCTTGAGATAGAAGCTGTTTTTCAGTCTCTCAGTCCCAGATTTGATGCACTGTACTGACCTCACCTTTTGCATGGTAGTGGGGTGAACAGGCAGTGGCTCGGGTGGTTGTTGTCCTTGATGATCTTTTTGGCCTTCCTGTGACATGGGTGATGTAGGTGTTCTGGAGGGCAGGAAGTTTGCCCCCGGTGATGTGTTGTGCAGACCACATCACCCTCTGGAAAACCTCACGGTCGTGGGCGGAGCAGTTGCCTGTACCAGGCTGTGATTCTGGCCTCGACAGGATACTCTCGATTGTGCATTTGTAAAGGTTTGTGAGTGTTTTTCGGTGACAAGACAAATTTCTTCAGCCTCCTGAGGTTGAAGAGGCGGTGTTGCGCCTTCTTCACCACGCAGTCTGTGTGGGTGGACCATTTCAGTTTGTCCGTGATGTATAAGCCGAGGAACTTAAAACATTCCACCTTCTCCACTACTGTCCCGTCGATATGGATAGGGGGTGCTCCTTCTCGCTGTTTCCTGAAATCACGATAATCTCCATTTGTTTTGTTGGCATTGAGTGTGGGGGTTATTTTCCTGACACCACACTCCGAGGGCCCCTCACCTCCTCCCTGTAGGCCGTCTCGTCATTGTTGGTAATCAAGCCTACCACTGTAGTGTCGTATGCAAACTTGATGATTGAGTTGGAGGTGTGCATGGCCACGTAGTCATGGGTGAACATGGAGTACAGAGAGGGCTGAGAATGCACCTTGTGGGGCCTCAGTGTTGAAGATCAGCAGGGTGAGATGTTGTTTCCACTGTCACTTCCGGAGTGGGGTCCTGTCAGAAAGTCTAGGAACTGTTGCACAGGGTGGGGTCAAGACCATGGGCATTGAGCTTATGATGAGCTTGGAGGGTACTATGGTGTTAAGTGCTGAGCTGTAGTCGATGAACATCTTTCTTTCATAGGTATTCACTTGTCCAGATGAGATAGGGCAGCAGGATTGCAATTATGTCGCCTGTGGACCTATTGGGGTGGTAAGGAAATTGGAGTGGGTCTAGGGTAGTGGAGGTGATATGATCCTTGACTAATTTCTCAAAGCACTTCATGATGATAGAAGTGAGTGTTACAGGCGATAGTCGTTTAGCTCAGTTACCTTAGCTTTTGGGAACAGGAACAATGGTGGCCCCTCTTGAAGCACGTGGGCACAGCAGACTGGGAGGGGGATTGATTGAATATCTTTGTAAACACACCAGCCAGTTGGTCTGCGATGTTCTGAAGACGCCATTAGGATGCCGTCTGGGCTGGCAGCCTGCGAGGGTTAACATGTTTAAATGTTTACCCACGTTGGCCACAATGAAGGAGAGCCCACAGGTTTTGGTAGCGGGCCGTGTCAGTGGCACTGTATTGTCCTCAAACCGAGCAAAGAAGCTACTTAATTTGTCTGGGAGCAAGACGTCGGTGTTCGTGACAGGGCTGGTTTTCTTTTGTAATCCATGATTGACTGTAGACCCTGCCACATACCTCTCATGTCTGAGCCGTTGAATTGCCACTCTTACTTTGGTCTATATACTGACGCTAGCTTGTTTGATTGCCTTGCAGAAGGAATAGAAGCACATTGTTTGTATTCGGTCGTGTTTCTGGTCGCTTGCCATGACAAAGCAGTGGTTCCCGCTTTCAGTTTTGCAAGAATGCTGCCATCAATCCACGGTTTCTGGTTAGGGAAGGTTTTAATAGTCACCGTGGGTACAACATCACCGATGCACTTGCTAATAAACTCGCTCACAGAGTCAGCGTATACATCAATGTTGTTGTCTGAGGCTATCCGGAACATAACCAGTCCATGTGATCGAAGCAATCTTGAAGCGTGGAATCTGATTGGTCGGACCAGCGTTGAACTGAACCTGAGCATGGGCGTTTCCTGTTTTAGTTTCTGTCTACAGGCAGGGAGAAACAAAATGGAGTCGTAATCAGATTAGGAGGGCAGGTGAGGGCTTTGTATGCCTGTCGCGGAAGTTCGTGTAGCAATGATCCAGAATGTTGCCAGCCGACAGGTTGTGCATTCGATATGCTGATCAAATTGTAGGGAGCCTCGTTTTCAGATTAGCTTTGTTAAAATCCCCAGCTACATTAAATGCTGACACTCAGGATATATGGTTTCCAGTTTACATAGAGTCCAGTGAGAAGTTCTTTCGGGGCCGTCCCGAGGTGTCTGCTTGGGGGGGGGGGGGGGTGATATACACGGCTGCTTGATTATAATCGAAGAGAATTCTCTTGGTGACCGTTATGCGAGTCCGGCATTTGATTATGTAAGAACTCTAGGTCAGGTGAACAAAAGGACTTGAGTTCCTGTATGTTGTTATGATTACACAAATTGTTAATCATAAGGCATACACCCCGTCCTCCTTCTTACCAGAGAGGCGATTTGTTTCCGTCAGGCGCGATGCGTGAAGAAACCGGGTGGCTGTACCGACTCTGATAACATGTCCCGAGTGAGCCATGTTTCCGTGAAAGCTGACGAACTGTATGTCGATCTCTGATGTCTGTCTGGAAGGCAACCTTGCTCGAATTTCGCGTACCTTGTTGTCAAGAGACTGGACATTGGTAAGTAGTATACTCAGGAGTGGTGAGCGATGTGCACGTCTGCTGGAGCCCTGACCAGGAGGACCGCTCCGTCTGCCCCTCTTGCGGTGCCGTTGTTTTGGGTCGGCTAACTGGATTAGATCCATTGTCCTGGGTGGTGGGCCAAACAGAGGATCCGCTTTGGGAGAGTCATGTTCCTGGTCGGAATGTTGGTTAGGATTGACGTTGCTCTTATATCCAATAGTTCTTCCCGGCTGTAGGTACTATGACTTAAGATTTTCGTGGGTAACAATGTAAGAAATAATACATTAAAAACAAAATGCTGCATAGTTTCCCTAAGGACAGCGAAGTGAGGCGACCATCTCTGTGGCGGGCGCCATCTTGTAGTTTATCCACAGGAGGACAGGCAACATATGAGTAACTAGCCATTGTAGGTCATTACTCTGCCCCTTACCCTAGGGGGCATACCTCTTTTTATATATTTTTTTATTATCCTTCAAATATGCATATTGCTTAATTTCTTGAAACTCCCCATCCCGGATCTGGGATCGTGACTAAAGCCTCAGGCTCATTAGCATAACGCAACGTTAACGATTTCTGAAAATCGCAAATAAAATTAAAATAATGCGTTTGCTCTCAAGCTTAGCCTTTTCTTAACAACACTGTCATCTCAGATTTTCAAAATATGCTTTTGAACCATAGAAATTGACTAATTTGTGTAAGAGTATGCAAAGCTAGCATAGCATTTTGTGTAGCATGTAGCACGCAACATTTTCACAAAAACCAGATAACCAAATAAATAAAATCATTTACCTTTGAAGAGCTTCTGAT
>NW_027002583.1:0-6215 GCF_036934945.1 Oncorhynchus masou masou
ACACTTTAAGGATGGATCCTAAACAACGTTTGCTGTGTTTGTCGATATTATGGAGCAAATTGAAAATAATTTGCCGTTATAGTTTAAGTATTTTTGGTCGATTTCTCAGCCAAGCAGGATGAACAAACGTGACGTTTTTCGCCTACAAAAATATTATATTTGGAAAAAAGGAACATTTGCTATCTAACTGGGAGTCTCCTGAGTGAAAGAATCTGAAGTTCTTCAAAGGTAAATTTAATTTGGTTGCTTTTCTTATTTTTGCGAAAAAGTTGCCTACTGCCAGCACAGCCTAGCATAGCATTATGCCATGCTAAACTTACACAAATGCTTGTCTAGCGTTGGCTGTAACGCATATTTTGAAAATCCGAGATGACAGTGTTGTTAAAAGGCTAAGCTTGTGTTTCAATATATTTATTTCATTTCATTTGCGATTTTCATGAATAGGAAACGTTGCATTATGGTAATGCGCTTGAGGCTATGATTACGCTCCTGGATACGGGATTGCTCTCGCTAGAGGTTAAAGAAGAAGTTACAGGTCTGTGAGAGCCACATCTTGCTTGTTTGTAGGTGACCAAATACTTATTTTCCACCATAATTTCCAAATAAATTCATTAAAAATCCTACAATGTGAATTTCTGTTTTTTTCCTCATTTTGTCTGTCATAGTTGAAGTGTACCTATGATGAAAATCCAAGGCCTCTCTCATCTTTAAGTGGGAGAACTTGCACAATTGGTGGCTGACAAAATACTTTTTTTCCCCCACAGTATGTAAACTTACATGACTTCAACTGTAGGTGAGACAACCACATATCAGTCGAATATACAGTATACAAAAATTCAATTCCAGCTAAGCAATGGATATGCATTTACATTTTAGTCATTGGGGGCAATGGACAGAGGCGGCGAAGTGGAGTACTCAGGTTTGAATGTTTTGTTTGAGCATAGCCTGAGCGATAAGGATGGGCAGCACCAGAGTAGACAAGCACCAGGGTCTTGAAGATGATGCAAGCTTATACTGGAAGTCAGTGGAGTGTGCGGAGGAGTGGGGTGACATGGGAGAACTTATGAAGGTTGAACACCAGGTGGGTAAGTTGCAGGGTTTGATGACCCAAGTGGGGAGCGTAGTCAGAGAGTTAGAGTAGTTTAAATTACATCTTTTAAGTGGGAGAACTTGCACAATTGGTGGCTGACTAAATACTTTTTTGCCCCACTGTAGGTAGGGGAGTATCTGAAAGGTTCAGTTCTAGATCTATCAGTGAACCATGAAAATAATAGGAGCACAGGAGACAGATTCCATGATGATTTTAATTAAAGAAAGCACAACAATGAATCAAAACAATAAACAATGACGTGAATTTACAAAACCGAAACAGTACTGTGTGGCCCAAACACACGGAAACAAACACCCACACACCAAAAGTGAAACCCAGGCTATCTAAGTATGATTCTCAATCAGAGACAACTAACTACACCTGCCTCTGATTGAGAACCATACTAGGCCGAACACAAAAACCAACATTGTCTGTTTTTTCTGACTGCCCACCCCAACTCATGCCCTGACCACACTAACGTGACAAAGTTAATGGTTATCTGTAGGTGGAATGTATATGGTGGGGTCAATTAAGGTTAGATATGAGCCAGGAGCTTGGAATGTACTGTAAAGGAAAGGCAATCACATGGTTGCTGTCACTGATAAGGGTGGAGAGCTGTGGATTAGTGAGGAATGGGGGCCAAGGGCAGGTCACATTAGGGAGAAGGAATAGTTTATTACCCGCATCACTTAACTTCCTGCTTACCAATAAAGATGTCATGTTTTAGAGGGAAGGAGGAGACTTCACCCAAATTGGGGTATATATACTATTGTGCTTTTGGAAACATGTCTTTGTCTGTTCAGCTGTCTGACCCATTGGGTGAATTAACTTGGTTGGAGCTTTACCATCGTCCATGAGTTTTTGCCTTTACTTAGAATAGTTACTCAAATCCAATTTGGATATATTTGGCTGCATAACTGCATAACATTTAAGATGGTAGCATAGCTAGCATACAGAAATCAGTGGTAGACAGTACTTTTTAGCTGTAATGCATTTGATTGATTATGATAGCATGCCAATTTATTGGGGTTGACATGTATACAAAGCATTAAAACTCAAATGTTTATCTCAACATAGTGTGAAATACATATGAACATAGCCTATATGTAAGTACATTTTGCTGGGGGCAAATGGGAGATTCAGGATGGATATGCATGTGGGAAAACGGTGCTGCCTTTTACTTCATGCCATCTTAGCCTGAGCTCCTATATCATGCCGGGAAACGGACTCCAACATCTCAGAAGAGGTAAGGTCTTGTTTTCCTTTAGCCAGTTGCTCGTAATGCTGGATGGCTTATCACTGCTAGTGGTGCAGTGCAGACCAATTTATTAGATGTGTATGACAGCTCCCAAAGTGCAAAAATATAAATCCTCTGACTTTTGTGGAGCCGCATCGCAGTAAATGCTGTATGGCCACTGCAGACAGCATTGGATTGACCATGAATCATAATTTAGCCAGCAGAGGCTTAGCTCTATGAATCTTAATTGCACAAAGCCTATTATTTGGCAGGGAATACAATTTATAGATCAGTGATTTTACAAATGGTTGGTTTCAATGACTCACTGCCCCTAATTGACAATTTTCTCCGTTGGAGAGGATAAGCTTGAGATACTATAAATACTATTCCGGGCAAATTATAGACTTTGTGCTATTAAGATAAGTAAACTAAACTTGTGCAATCCAAGTTAGCTCGGGTTCTTTTTCAGGAAATTCCACCTGACTGACGATGCCCAAAAAGTAAACTGCCTGTTACTCTCAGGCCTAGAAGCCAGGATATGCATATAATTGGTGCCATTGAATAGAAAACAATTTGTAGAAATGTTAAAATAATGAGACTAACACAATTGATATGGTAGGAGAAAATCCAATGAAAAATCAACTGTACATTTTTTTGAGATCCCATGCTCTTGCAATGGAAGATATGGGTCCTATGCAATTCCAGCTCCCAGATTGCAATTCCTACAGCTTCCACTAGATAGTTTTTTTTAAGGTTTCAGGCTTGTTTCTTCCAAAACGAGGAAGAATTGAGTTTTGGTACTGAGAGTCACAGTTGGAAATCAGTCTGGGTGTGAGATGAAGAGGACGCACACTTGCTAATTTTACTTTTCTATTGAACATACTTCTTTCCGCATGAAATACTATAGTTTAATTACATTTTAGGGTACCTGAGGGTTAAGTATAATTTTTTTGCAATTGTTTTAAAGTTTAGCATAGCTTTTTGGATTCCTTTGTCTGCATGTTGAACGAGTGGATTACTGAAAACAATGGCGCCAACTAAACAGTCTTTTTGGGATATAAAGAAGGATTTTATCTAAAACCACCATGCATGTTGTAGCTGGGACCCTTGGGATTGCAAACAGACAAATTTTCTAAAAGTAATTGATTATGTCATCGCTATTTGTGATTTGGTTGTTGAAGTATTTTGATGTGTGGGAAGCCATCCTCAAACAATCAAATGGTAATGCGCTTTCGTAAATAGAATCATTGTAAATTGGACAATGCAGTTAGATTAACAAGAATTCTGCTTTTACTGATGTAAGATACTTGTTCATAAATGTATCATTTTACAATTATTTATTTGAATTGCATGACCTCCAATTTCACTGGATGTTGTCGACAGGTGTCCCACTGACGGGAATCCTAGCCCTTACAAGTTAAAGGTTCAAAGAAGTCTGTACATCCATTGTCTATTGGCTGGTCAATGTACCCCTGTTGCAGAATTAAAAGTTCCGGGCAAATATTCCACTGATAATGATACACTTTGAACTGAGGTGTCATTACTATTAACCCTAAAACAAACTTTAAATATTTTCAGAAATGTGCAAAAAGTATGGGGTATTGTGTGTAGATTGATGAGGAGAAAATAACTTATTTAATCCATTTCAGAATAAGGCGGTTGAGAACACAGAAAGGCTGTTCTATAAAACACCTGTCTGCAGATTACATCTTCAAACTAAGGGCAAGAAATGGAATCCATGACAGAAAGAAGTGTTCATTCATGTATACAGGAAAGAGTTTAGTTACACTATCAGATATATGTTTCTAATTTAGTCTGAAAGTCATTTTCAATGCAAGTTAAAGCGTACTGTTAGCTGGCTAACTAACTTTAGCTGGCTGCCTCGCTAGCTAACATTACGTGTACATTATTTGTATCTCAGAAACCCATTTGCATTGCTAGTTATAGCCTAATGTTAGCTAGATAGTTAATGCTGAACCTAGTTGGTTAGCTTTAGTTACCTGCAGATTCATGAATGATAGTATTGCCGCATTCAAAACGACTGGAAATACGAGGTCAAATCATGACGTCAAAGATCTTCAGGTTGGAAAGTCTGCTCTAGTAAGAGGCACGAGTTCCCAAATTGGAATTTCGAGATGAATGACTGTTCAAATAGATTTTTCAGAGTCGGAGTTCATTTTCTTCCTGAGTTCCCAGTTGTTTTGAACACTAGGAAGTCGGATATTTCCGACTTAGTTGTTGTTATTGTTCATTGTTTAGCTTGCGAGCTATGTGTCTAAACAAAAGACTCCACTATGCAAGTAGCCATTTCACTGTATTGTTTACACCTTCTGTATCCTGTGCATATGACAAATACTTAGATTTTATTTGATACAGTGTATGTGTTTACCAGAGACGGTAATGTGAAGAACATGATCTGCACCAAAGTCAGATTAGGATATAGGCCAAGGAATAGATAAAGTATATTTTTACGAATCCCTTTCGGCCCGACAGTCTAGGGGTATGGTAATGAGACCCGTAACATAACTCATGCAAATTATAAGTGACAAAGTAAAAGTGTGAACGAAATAACCACGACAACTGAAATCTACCAGTCAAACTCAAGGGTTATTTGAAAACACACGGTAATGGGTGGGAGCAGGAAAGGGGCTGAGCTGGACCCAAGGAAAGAAACAATAAGTATTCAAAAACACCCCTAAGCTGGACTAGCGTACTTTAACAACAGCTAACTAACTGAAAAATACAGTGGGTGGTCCACCCAGTTCTAACTAGTGTATTTAACAAAGTTTACCTATGGGTAGTGTATGCCCATGGGCGACTTGTCTTGGTTTCCCCATTTCCCACCAGCAAACAAACACCATAACCAAAAACAATACTCACAGGTGAGGACAAAGTGCTATGGAGGTGCTCAAACAAAAGAGAGGTTAACCTCTTGGAACTCTAGGGGCGCAATTTCATTTTTGGATGAAAAACGTTCCCGTTTTAAACAAGATATTTTGTCACAAAAAGATGCTCGACTATGCATATAATTGCTACTGTTCGAAAGAAAACACTCTGACGTGTCCAGAAATACAAAGATCTTCTCTGTGCGTGCCCTTTAACGTGAGCTTCAGGCAAAACCAATATGAGATGGCATCCAGGAAATGACAAGGATTTTTGAGGCTCTGTTTGTCATGATCTCCTTATATGGCTGTGAACGCAAGAGGAATGAGTCTGCCCCTTTCTGTCGTTTCCCCAAGGTGTCTGCAGCATTGTGACGTATTTGTAGGCAGATCATTGGAAGATTGACCATAAGAGACCACATTTACCACGTGTCCGCCCGGTGTCCTGCGCCGAAATTGGTGCGCAAAAGTCACCTGCCAGTATTTTTCCAAACAATACAGAGTGTAAAGCAAGCTTCCACGAACTGCATGTCAATGAAGAGATATGTGAAAAAACACCTTGAGGACTGATTCCAAACAACGTTTGCCATGTTTCGGTCGATATTATGTAGTTAATCCGGAAAAGTTTTACGTTGTAGGTGACTGCATTTTCGGTTCGTTTCAGTAGCCAGGCGCAATGTAGAAAACGGAACGATTTCTCCTACACACAGACGCTTTCAGGAAACACTGCGCATTTGGTGTGTAACTGAGAGTCTCCTCATTGAAAACATCAGAAGCTCTTCAAAGGTAAATGATTTTATTTATTTGGTTATCTGGTTTTTTGTGAAAATGTTGCGTGCTACATGTTATTCAAAATGCATTGCTAGCTTTGCATACTCTTACACAAATTAGTCAATTTCTATGGTTCAAAAGCATATTTTGAAAATCTGAGATGGCAGTGTTGTTAAGAAAAGGCTAAGCTTGAGAGCAGATGCATTATTTTCATTTTATTTGCGATTTTCCCGAG
>NW_027002584.1:0-6214 GCF_036934945.1 Oncorhynchus masou masou
TGTACTTGAGTGAAGACCAAAAGCGGTTTTAACAGAAAACAGAGTTCTTTAATGAAAAACAGGAATGGCATAAATCCTCTTCCAACGTTGTCAATGGAACAAAAAGAACGTTAGTATAGTGCAGGATGCACCTGCCAGGCAGACTCCGACAGGATAGGACAAGGTGGAAGCAAAGCGAGACGACAGCTTGCTTCAGCATCAAAACACAAACAAGAATCCAGACATAAGTAGCAGGAACAGAGAAAGAAATAGAGATAATCAGAGGGGGAAGAGAGAACAGGTGTGAAAAGTGAATGAGCTAGTTAGAGATGTAGAACAGCTGAAGAATTGAGACAGGGAGTAACCTAAAAAGACCAGCAGTGAAGAGAAAGGACAGGAACAGACATAACAAGACATGACAGTACCCCCACTCACCCGAGCGCCTCCTGGCGCACTCGAGGAGAGCCTGGCGGCAGCGGAGGAAATCATCGATCCAGCGAGCGGTCCAGCACGTCCGAGAGGGAGCCAACTCCTCTCCTCAGGACCCCCACCCCTCCCAATCCACTGAGTACTGACCCACGGCCCGAGGCGCATGTCCAAATCTTACGAACCCTGTAGATGGGTGCGCCCTCGACAAGGATGGGGGAGGGAGGCGGGGGCGCGAAGAACGGGCTTAACACAGGAGACATGGAAGACCGGGTGAACGCGACGAAGATGTAACGCAGGAGAAGAAGTCGCACTGCGACAGGATTAATGACCTGGAAATACGGAACGGACCAATGAACCGCGGGGCCAACTTGCGAAGCTGTCTTAAGGGGAAGGTTCTGAGTGGAGAGCCATACTCTCTGACCGCAACAATATCTAGGACTCTTGGTCCTACGCTTGTGCGGCCCTCACAGTCTGCGCCTATTACGGCAAAGTGCCGACCCTGACCCCCCTTCCAGGTGCGCTGCGCTGGACAAAAGCCTGAGCGGAGGGACGCAGGACTCGGCGAGCTGAGATGAGAACAGCGGAGGCTGGTACCCGAGGCTACACTGAAAAGGAGATAGACCGGTAGCAGACGGGGAAGCGAGTTGTGGGCGTACTCTGCCCAGGGGAGCTGTTCTGACCAAGACGCAGGGTTACGAAAGAAAGACTGCGTAAAATGCGACCAACAGTCTGATTGGCCCGTTCGGCTTGGCCGTTAGACTGGGGATGAAAGCCGGACGAGAGACTGACGGAAGCCCCAATCAAACGGCAAAACTCCCTCCAAAATTGAGACGTGAACTGCGGGCCTCTGTCGGAAGCGACGTCAGACGGAAGGCCATGAATTCGGAAAACATTCTCGATAATGATCTGAGCCGTCTCCTTAGCAGAAGGAGCTTAGCGAAGGAATGAAATGAGCCGCCTTAGAGAATCTATCGACAACCGTAAGAATAACTGTCTTCCCCGCTGATGAAGGCAGTCCGGTGATAAAATCTAAAGCGATGTGAGACCACGGTCGAGAGGGAATGGGAAGCGGTCTGAGACGGCCGGCAGGAGGAGAGTTCCCAGATTTAGTCTGCGCGCAGACCGAACAAGCGGCGACAAATCGACGCGCGTCACGTTCCCGAGTGGGCCACCAGAAACGCTGGCGAATGGAAGCGGCGTACCCCGAACGCCGGGGTGGCCGGCTAACTTGGCAGAGTGGGCCCACTGAAGAACGGCGGACGGTAGGAACAGGGAACAGAAGGTTCCTTAGGACAAGCTCGCGACGGCCCGGAGTGTGGCGAGTGCTTGCTTTACCTGCCTCTCGTTCCCAGACAGTCAGCTGACAACCGCCGTCAGGAAAGTCCTCGGGAGTCGAGTGGAACCTCAGAGAACTGAAGAGACGAGATAAGGCATCAGGCCCGGTGTTTTTGAGCCCGGACGATAAGAAATAACAAACTCGAAACGAGCGAAAAAACAGAGCCCAGCAGGCCTGACGCGCATTAGAGTCGTTTGGCCAGGCGGATGTACTCAAGGTTCCTATGGTCAGTCCAAACGACAAAGGGACAGTCGCCCCCTCCAACCACTGTCGCCATTCGCCTAGGGCTAAGCGGATGGCGAGCAGTTCGCGTTACCAACATCATAGTTACGTTCTGACGGCGATAAGCGATGAGAGAAAAACGCGCAAGGATGGACCTTGCCGTCAGAGAGAGAGCGCTGAGAAAGAATGGCTCCCACGCCCACCTCTGACGCGTCAACCTCAACAACAAACTGTCTAGAGATGTCAGGTGTAACAAGAATAGGTGCGGATGTAAAACGATTCTTAAGAAGATCAAAAGCTCCCTGGGCGGAAACGGACCACTTAAAGCACGTCTTAACAGAAGTAAGGGCTGTGAGGGGAGCTGCCACCTGACCGAAAGTACGGATGAAACGACGATAGAAATTCGCGAAGCCCAGAAAGCGCTGCAGCTCGACGCGTGACTTAGGAACGGGCCAATCAATGACAGCCTGGACCTTAGCGGGATCCATCTTAATGCCCTCAGCGGAAATAACGGAACCGAGAAAAGGGACAGAGGCGGCATGAAAAGTGCACTTCTCAGCCTTCACATAAAGACAGTTCTCCAAAAGGCGCTGGAGGACGCGTCGCACGTGCTGAACATGAATCGGGAGAGACGGTGAAAAAATCAGGATATCGTCCATGTAAACGAAAACAAAAATGTTCAGCATGTCTCTCAGGACGTCGTTAACTAGTGCCTGAAAGACAGCTGGAGCGTTAACGAGGCCGAAAGGAAGAACCCGGTATTCAAAGTGCCCTAACGGAGTGTTAAACGCCGTCTTCCACTCGTCCCCCTCCCTGATGCGCACGAGATGGTAGGCGTTACGAAGGTCCAATTTGGTGAAAAACCTGGCTCCCTGCAGGATCTCGAAGGCTGAAGACATAAGAGGAAGCGGATAACGATTCTTAACTGTTATGTCATTCAGCCCTCGATAATCCACGCATGGGCGCAGGGACCCGTCCTTCTTCTGAACAAAAAAAAACCCCGCTCCGGCGGGAGAGGAGGAGGAGACTATGGTACCGGCGTCGAGCGAAACAGACAAATAATCCTCGAGAGCCTTACGTTCGGGAGCCGACAGAGAGTATAATCTACCCCGGGGGGAGTAGTTCCCGGAAGGAGATCAATACTACAGTCATACGACCGGTGTGGAGGGAGAGAAGTGGCCTTGGAACGACTGAACACCGTGCGCAGATCGTGATACTCCTCCGGCACCCCTGTCAAATCGCCAGGCTCCTCCTGTGAAGAAGGGACAGAGGAAACAGGAGGGATAGCAGACATTAAACAGGTCACATGACAAGAAACATTCCAGGATAGGATAGTATTACTAGACCAATTAATAGAAGGGTTATGGCGCACTAGCCAGGGATGACCCAAAACAACAGGTGTAAAAGGTGAACGAAAAATTAAAAAAGAAATGGTTTCGCTATGATTACCAGAGACAGTGAGGGTTAAAGGCAGCGTCTCACGCTGAATCTTGGGGAGAGAACTACCATCTAAAGCGAACAAGGCCGTGGGCTCCCCTAACTGTCTGAGAGGAATGTCATGTTCCCGAGCCCAGGTCTCGTCCATAAAACAGCCCTCCGCCCCAGAGTCTATCAAGGCACTGCAGGAAGCAGATGAACCGGGCCAGCGGAGATGGACCGGAAAGGTAGTGCGTGATCCAGAAGGAGAGGCCTGAGTAGTTGCGCTCACCAGTAGCCCTCCTCTTACTGATGAGCTCTGGCTTTTACTGGACATGAGGTGACAAAATGACCAGCGGAGCCGCAGTAGAGACAGAGGCGATTGGTGATTCTCCGTTCCTTCTCCTTGGCCGAGATGCGGATACCCCCCAGCTGCATAGGCTCAGCATCCGAGCCGGCGGAGGAGGGTGGCAGTGATGCGGCAGGTGGCAGTGATGTGGAGAGGGGAGCAACGGAGAACTGCGAACTCCTTTCCAAGGTTCCTATGTACTCAAGGGTTCCTATGGTCAGTCCAAACGACAAAGGAGCGGTCGCCCTCAACCACTGTCGCCATTCGCCTAGGGCTAAGCGGATGGCGAGCAGTTCCGCGATTACCAACATCATAGTTACGTTCTGACGGCGATAAGCGATGAGAGAAAAACGCGCAAGGATGGACCTTGCGTCAGAGAGAGAGCGCTGAGAAAGAATGGCTCCCACGCCCACCTCTGACGCGTCAACCTCAACAACAAACTGTCTAGAGATGTCAGGTGTAACAAGAATAGGTGCGGATGTAAAGCGATTCTTAAGAAGATCAAAAGCTCCCTGGGCGGAAACGGACCACTTAAAGCACGTCTTAGCAGAAGTAAGGGCTGTGAGGGGAGCTGCCACCTGACCGAAATTACGGATGAAGCTTGACGATAGAAATTAGCGAAGCCCAGAAAGCGCTGCAGCTCGGCGCGTGACTTAGGAGCGGGCCAATCAATGACAGCCTGGACCTTAGCGGGATCCATCTTAATGCCCTCAGCGGAAATAACGGAACCGAGAAAAGGGACAGAGGCGGCATGAAAAGTGCACTTCTCAGCCTTCACATAAAGACAGTTCTCCAAAAGGCGCTGGAGGACGCGTCGCACGTGCTGAACATGAATCGGGAGAGACGGTGAAAAAATCAGGATATCGTCCATGTAAACGAAAACAAAAATGTTCAGCATGTCTCTCAGGACGTCGTTAACTAGTGCCTGAAAGACAGCTGGAGCGTTAACGAGGCCGAAAGGAAGAACCCGGTATTCAAAGTGCCCTAACGGAGTGGGTAAACGCCGTCTTCCACTCGTCCCCCTCCCTGATGCGCACGAGATGGTAGGCGTTACGAAGGTCCAATTTGGTGAAAAACCTGGCTCCCTGCAGGATCTCGAAGGCTGAAGACATAAGAGGAAGCGGATAACGATTCTTAACTGTTATGTCATTCAGCCCTCGATAATCCACGCATGGGCGCAGGGACCCGTCCTTCTTCTGAACAAAAAAAACCCCGCTCCGGCGGGAGAGGAGGAGGAGACTATGGTACCGGCGTCGAGCGAAACAGACAAATAATCCTCGAGAGCCTTACGTTCGGGAGCCGACAGAGAGTATAATCTACCCCGGAGGGAGTAGTTCCCGGAAGGAGATCAATACTACAGTCATACGACCGGTGTGGAGGGAGAGAAGTGGCCTTGGAACGACTGAACACCGTGCGCAGATCGTGATACTCCTCCGGCACCCCTGTCAAATCGCCAGGCTCCTCCTGTGAAGAAGGGACAGAGGAAACAGGAGGGATAGCAGACATTAAACAGGTCACATGACAAGAAACATTCCAGGATAGGATAGTATTACTAGACCAATTAATAGAAGGGTTATGGCGCACTAGCCAGGGATGACCCAAAACAACAGGTGTAAAAGGTGAACGAAAAATTAAAAAAGAAATGGTTTCGCTATGATTACCAGAGACAGTGAGGGTTAAAGGCAGCGTCTCACGCTGAATCTTGGGGAGAGAACTACCATCTAAAGCGAACAAGGCCGTGGGCTCCCCTAACTGTCTGAGAGGAATGTCATGTTCCCGAGCCCAGGTCTCGTCCATAAAACAGCCCTCCGCCCCCAGAGTCTATCAAGGCACTGCAGGAAGCAGATGAACCGGGCCAGCGGAGATGGACCGGAAAGGTAGTGCGTGATCCAGAAGGAGAGGCCTGAGTAGTTGCGCTCACCAGTAGCCCTCCTCTTACTGATGAGCTCTGGCTTTTACTGGACATGAGGTGACAAAATGACCAGCGGAGCCGCAGTAGAGACAGAGGCGATTGGTGATTCTCCGTTCCTTCTCCTTGGCCGAGATGCGGATACCCCCCAGCTGCATAGGCTCAGCATCCGAGCCGGCGGAGGAGGGTGGCAGTGATGCGGCAGGTGGCAGTGATGTGGAGAGGGGAGCAACGGAGAAACGCGAACTCCTTTCCAAAGAACGTTAGTATAGTGCAGGATGCACCTGCCAGGCAGACTCCGACAGGATAGGACAAGGTGGAAGCAAACGAGACGACAGCTTGCTTCTGGCATCAAAAACACAAACAAGAATGAGACACTGAAAGTAGCAGGAACAGAGAGAAATAGAGACCTAATCAGAGGGATAAAGAGAACAGGTGGGGAAAGAGTGAATGAGCTAGTTAGGGGAGATGTAGAACAGCTGAAGAATGAGAGACAGAGAGGTAACCTAAAAAGACCAGCAGAGAGAGACAGAGTGAAGAGAAAGGACAGGAACAGACATAACAAGACATGACA
>NW_027002585.1:0-6213 GCF_036934945.1 Oncorhynchus masou masou
AGAATAAGACACAGTGGCAGAATAAGACACAGTGGCAGAATAAGACACATTGGCAGAATAAGACACAGTGGCAGAATAAGACAGTGGCAGAATAAGACACAGTGGCAGAATAAGACACAGTGGCAGAATAAGACACAGTGGCTAAATAAGACACGGTGGCAGAATAAGACACGGTGGCAGAATAAGACACAGTGGCAGAATAAGACACAGTGGCACGAATAAGACACAGTGGCAGCATCCTCTGTCCAGTGAAGTCCACTAAAGCCTAATACGATATAACAAACAGTTACACAACCTACAGCATGGTCAATCAAATGAGCTTATTAAACTACTATTGATTTAGAATAACAGAGATACCGCATACTCAAAAGAAAACAGAGACTGCCTCCATTATTCCAGCACCACTTCTCACTCAACCTATGCTTAGATCTAAGACAAGTGACAACTAACATGTTCACAAAACAATTTCAGTCCAATCAATGTAAACAGCGTATGTGGCTGTCCATGGGACTGATTTGTGTGTGAGGGTGTGTTGTGTGTGTGTGTGTGTGTGTGTGTGTGTGTGTGTGTATGTATAAGTAGAAAAACATGTAGACTAATCTTACTTAGAGAAACGCCAACGTCCATCCTCCTCTTTTTCATGTTGCCGAAACGGTTCTATGACTGTCATACAGTTCATGCTTTTAGTTTTTATTGTCCTAGGCTACCTGGCTAAAACGATTGCTCGCTAGCCAAACTTCCTTTCATTGGCAATGATTAGCTAGCTAACATTAGCCTTCTACATCTAGCTACATTCTAAACTTCCATACTCTCAGGCCAGAGGCACAATATATGAATTAATGGTTGGATCAGAACCACCATTATAATCATTGGCCAGTATGGAGAATTGAGTAAAAAGTCTAAATCCCTATCTCCATCCATGGCTAATTTAGGAAAGGGACAATTTTAGCTAGCTAGCCAACGGAGGTCAACAACACAATGAGGTACACATTTTAGGCATTTTAACATGTACAAACATGTTTGGCTTTTGATGTGATTGGTGTGAAGCCAAATCCAAACTGGCTTCCCTTGACACTTCTTTTGGTGGGCCAGGACCATTCACAGTCCAGTTCACTCAGTTTAGCTCAATGCTGATTGGTTACTATTTTATAATAATAAGGGAGGCCAAATGCTCACTGGATTCCGTTCTATTCAATGCTACAGGCAGCAACCCGGACTACAGGAAAAGGAGGACCTAGCACACCCCCATTCTCATCGACAGGGCCGTAGTGGACCAGGTTGAGAGCTTCAAGTTCCTTGGTGTCCACATCACCAACAAACTAACATTGTCCAAGCACACCAAGATAGTCATGAAGACTGCACGACAAAACCTATCCCCCCTCAGGAGACTGAAAAGATTTGGCATGTGTCCTCAGATCCTCAAAAGGTTCTACAGCTGCACCATCGAGAGCATCCTGACTGGTTGCATCGACTGCCTGGTATGGCAACTGCTCGTCCTCCGACCGCAAGGCACTACAGAGGGTAGTGCGTACGGCCCAGTACATCACTGGGGCCAAGCTTCCTGCCATCCAGGACTTCTATACCAGGCGGTGTCAGATGAAGGCCCTAAAAGCCTAGTCATAGACTGTTCTCTCTGCTACCGCACGGCAAGAAGTCCTGGAGCGCCAAGTCTGGGTCCAAGAGGCTTCGAAACAGCTTCTACCCCCAAACCATAAGACTCCTGGACATCTAATCAAATGGCTACCCAGAATATTTTCGTTGCCCCCCCTTTTACCTCAATTACCTCAACTAACCGGTGCCTTGCAATTCGCAGATTGACTCTGTACCGGTACCCCTGTATATAGTCTCGCTATTGTTATTTTACTGCTGCTAAATTAAAAATGTAAAACTTTTAATTTAATTTAATTTGAATAGCATTAGATAGATGGGGCTACACATACAGAGAGAGAGGGACGTTGTTTTCTCGCTCCAATGCTTTCTCCGTTGAGATACAATCAGCCTCTACGAATTAAGGAAAATTATGAAACACAGAGGAGGGAAGAATACATGAATACACGCCACTGACACCAACACAGACTCAGGGGTGGGGGCAACATAGTAAATGTAAATCAGGGACACTCCACTAGTATGATATGTTACATTTCCTATGGCATGTATTCATTTGTGTATGCCATCACACATTTCGTATGATTTGTTACAAATTATAATTAGCATGATATGTTATGAATTCCAATTTGTTGTGGCTAATATTATTAGCCAACACTAAAGTTAGTTGTGGTGGTTAACGTTAGCTAGGCTAGGGGATAGGTTAAGGTTAGGTTTAGGTTAGGAATTAGGTTAAACATTTTTGGGGGATAGGGAGCAGCATTTTCACTTTTGGATGAAAAGTATGCCCAGAGTAAACTGCCTGCTACTCAGTCCCAGATGCTAATATATGCATATTATTCGTGGAATTGGATAGAAAACACTCTGAAGTTTCTAAAAACTGTTTGAATTATGTCTGTGAGTATAACAGAACTCATATGGCAGGTACAAACCTGAGAAAAATCCAACCAGGAAGTGGGAAATCTGAGGTTGGTCGTTTTTCAACTCAGCCACTATTGAAGATACAGTGGGATATTGGTCATCTTGCACTTCCTAAGGCTTCCACTAGATGTCAACAGTCTTTAGAAACTTGTTTGATGCTTCTACTGTGAGTGGGGCCAAATGAGAGGGGAAATGAGTCAGAGGTCTGGCAGAGAACCACGGCTTTTCAGACGCGCGGTCATGTGAGTTAGCTCGCGTTCCATTGCTTTTCTACAGACAAAGGAATTCTCCGATTGGGACATTATTGAAGATTTATGTTAAAGACATCCTAAAGATTGATTCTATACTTGGTTTGATATGTTTCTACGACCAGTAATATAACTTTTTGGACTTTTCGTCCAACCTTTCCGCTGACTTGCATTTGTTTTGTTTACCAAACGCCATAACAATAGGAGATATATGGACATAAATGATTAACTTTATTGAACAAATCAATCATTTATTGTGGAACTGGGATTGCTGGGAGTGCATTCTGATGAAGATCATCAAAGGTAAGTGAATATTTTTAATGCTATTTCTGACTGATGTTGACTTCACAACATGGCGGATATTTCTTTGGCTGGTTTGGGCTCTGAGCGCCGTACTCAGATAATTTTATGGTTTGCTTTTTCCATAAAGTTTTTTGGAAATCTGACACAGCGGTTGCATTAAGGATATGTTTATCTAAAGTTCCATGTATAATAGTTGTATCTATTATCAATGTTTATTATGAGTATTTCTGTAAATATTGTGGCTTTCTGCAAAATCACAGCATGTTTTGGAACTACTGAACATAACACAGTATATACATATGAGATGAGTATGTAAACAAAGTGGCATAGTTAAAGTGGCTAGTGATACATGTATTACATAAGGATGCAGTACGATGATATAGAGTACAGTATATACGTATGCATATGAGATTAATGTAGGGTAAAGTAACATTATATAAAGGTAGCATTGTTTAAAGTGGCTAGTGATATATTTACATCATTTCCCATCAATTCCCATTATTAAAGTGGCTGGAGTTGAGTCAGTGTCAGTGTGTTGGCAGCAGCCACTCAATGTTAGTGGTGGCTGTTTAACATTCTGATGGCCTTGAGATAGAAGCTGTTTTCAGTCTCTCGGTCCCAGCTTTGATGCACCTGTACTGACCTCGCCTTCTGGATGATAGCGGGGTGAACAGGCAGTGGCTCGGGTGGTTGATGTCCTTGATGATCTTTATGGCCTTCCTGTAACATCGGGTGGTGTAGGTGTCCTGGAGGGCAGGTAGTTTGCCCCCGGTGATCGTTGTGCAGACCTCACTACCCTCTGGAGAGCCTTACGGTTGAGGGCGGGCAGTTGCCGTACCAGGCGGTGATACAGCCCGCCAGGATGCTCTCGATTGTGCATCTGTAGAAGTTTGTGAGTGCTTTTGGTGACAAGCCGAATTTCTTCCAGCCTCCTGAGGTTGAAGAGGCGCTGCTACGCCTTCTTCACGATGCTGTCTGTGTGAGTGGACCAATTCAGTTTGTCTGTGATGTGTATGCCGAGGAACTTAAAACTTGCTACTCTCTCCACTACTGTTCCATCGATGTGGATAGGGGGTGTTCCTCTGCTGTTTCCTGAAGTCCACAATCATCTCCTTAGTTTTGTTGACGTTGAGTGTGAGGTTATTTTCCTGCCTGCCACACTCCGAGGGCCCTCACCTCCTCCCTGTAGGCCGTCTCGTCGTTGTTGGTAATCAAGCCTACCACTGTTGTGTCGTCCGCAAACTTGATGATTGAGTTGGAGCGTGCGTGGCCACGCAGTCGTGGGTGAACAGGGAGTACAGGAGAGGGCTCAGAACGCACCCTTGTGGGGCCCCAGTGTTGAGGATCAGCGGGGAGGAGATGTTGTTACCTACCCTCACCACCTGAGGCGGCCCGTCAGGAAGTCCAGTACCCAGTTGCACAGACCCAGGGTCTCGAGCTTGATGACGAGCTTGGAGGGTACTATGGTGTTGAATGCCGAGCTGTAGTCGATGAACAGCATTCTCACATAGGTATTCCTCTTGTCCAGATGGGTTAGGGCAGTGTGCAGTGTGGTTGAGATTGCATCGTCTGTGGACCTATTTGGGCGGTAAGCAAAATTGGGTGGGTCTAGGGTGTCAGGTAGGGTGGGAGGTGATATGGTCCTTGACTAGTCTCTCAAGCACTTCATGATGACGGAAGTGAGTGCTACGGGGCGGTAGTCGTTTAGCTCAGTTACCTTAGCTTTCAGGAACAGGAACAATGGTGGCCCTCTTGACATGTGGGAACAGCAGACTGGTATAGGGATTGATTGAATATGTCCGTAAACACACCAGCCAGCTGGTCTGCGCATGCTCTGAGGCGCGGCTGAGGATGCCGTCTGGACCTGCAGCCTTGCGGAGGTTGTACGTTTAAATGTTTTACTCACCTCGGCTGCAGTGAAGGAGGAGACCGCATTTTTCCGTTGCAGGCAGTGTCAGTGGCACTGTATTGTCCTCAAAGCGGGCAAAAAAGTGATTTAGTCTGCCTGAGAGCAAGACATCCTGGTCCGTGACTGGGCTGGATTTCTTCCTGTAGTCCGTGATTGACTGTAGACCCTGCCACATGCCTTGTGTCTGAGCCGTTGAATTGGGATTCTACTTTGTCTCTGTACTGACGCTTAGCTTGTTTGATAGCCTTACGGAGGGAATAGCTGCATTGTTTGTATTCAGTCATGTTACCAGACACCTTGCCCTGATTGAAAGCAGTGGTTCGCTTTCAGTTTCACGCGAATGCTGCCATCAATCCAAGGTTTCTGGTTAGGGAATGTTTTAATCGTTGCTATGGGAACGCGACATCTTCTAAGCGTTCTAATGAACTCGCACACCGAATCAGCGTATTCGTCAATGTTGTTATTTGACGCAATACGAAACATGTCAGTCCACGTGATGAGGAAGCAGTCTTGGAGTGTGGAGTCAGCTTGGTCGGACCAGCGTTGGACAGACCTCAGCGTGGGAGCTTCTTCTAGCTTTTGTCTGTGGTAGGTATGCAGTGCGTGGTCAGCTTTTCCGAAAGGAAATGAGGCAGAGACCTTATGTGCGTCGCGGAAGTTAAATAACAGTGATCCAGGGTTTTCAGCCCTGGTTGCGCAATCGATATGATCAATTTAGGATCGTTTTCAGATTTGCCTTGTTAAAATCCCCAACAAAATGAATGTAGCCTCAGGATAAATGGTTTCCAGTTTGCAAAGAGTTAAATAAAGTTCGTTCAGAGCCATCGATGTGTCTGCTTGGGGGATATATCTACGGCTGTGATTATGTCGAAGAAGATTTCTCTTGGTAGATAATGCGATTCATTTGATTGTGAGAATTCTAAATCAGGTGAACAGAAGGATTTGAGTTCCTGTATGTTTCTTTCATTGCACCATGCCTCGTTAGCCATAAGGCATACACCCCCACCCCTCTTCTTACCAGAAAGGTGTTTGTTTCTGTCGGCGCGATGCGTGGAGAAACCCGTTGGCTGCACGCTTCGGATAGCGTCTCTCCAGTGAGCCATGTTTCCGTGAAGCACAGAACGTTACAGTCTCTGATGTCCCTCTCGGAATGCTACCCTTGCTCGGATTTCATCAACCTTGTTGTCAAGAGACTGGACATTGGCAAGAAGAATGCTAGGAAGTGGG
>NW_027002586.1:0-6212 GCF_036934945.1 Oncorhynchus masou masou
AGAAGAGGGACAGATGAAGAAAGATACAGGGTGAGATTGTTTAAAGGTGAGCAGAGTGAAAAGGCTACCGGTTGAGGGCGGGTGGATATTTACACTACTAAAAATATTTCAGATTAAAAGAAAAAAAATCTACCCTAGTCATTAATGGGACAGTTGATATATATATATTTTTTTATTTTTTATTTTTTTATTTTACCTTTATTTAGCTAGGCAAGTCAGTTAAGAACAAATTCTTATTTACAATGACGGCCTAAGAACAGTGGGTTAACTGCCTGTTCAGGGGCAGAAAAAAAAATGTTTTCCCCTTGGCAGCTCACGGACTCGATCTTGCAACCTTTCGGTTACTGGCCCGCTCTAACTGCTAGGCTACCTGCCGCTTCCTCTTTTGAAAGAGGAGATCATGTCCAGACAGCATCATATAGATCTACAGAATACCAATAGCTGTACCTATATCAACAACAATAACAATGGCTTCCATGTTCCAGGTGCCTTGAAAAACTGTCCATTTCAGTGTATTCTCAGATCAACTGGCAGATATACACTACAGGTTAAAAGTTTTAGAACACCTACTCATTCAAGAGTTTTTCTTAATTTTTTACTCTTTTCTACATTGTGTTCTTCAACTTTTGACCGATAGTGTAACTCCTTATCAGAAAATGTCCGCCATTGATTTCTGTTTTGGAGATCGGTTGACAATTACGCCGTAATCTTCATTCATCGTTTCCTTCCCTATTCCACAAGGACCCAACAAGTGTACTCCCTCTCTCCTCCGGCAAAAAGATTTCAGATAAGAACATGTTTTGGTCAATAAGTAAGAATCTAGCTACAGCCACGCAATCCACAGATGGCCTATGTTCAACTTAACGCTTGACAAAATATTTAACTCAACGTAAAACAGTACAGAGCTACATCAGCGAATTCCACACAATCTCAAGAGTCAAGGGGTTAGGTGCGTAGGATTATGACCGAGGCTAGTACTGCACACAGAGAATGTTTATTAAACATTCATTTAACAAGGGGAATGTGTTTGAGAGAGCTTGAGAACAAATATTAGTCCTTGATTAACCTCATTTAAAACCATACTGATTGACCAGAGACAAACTTTAGGACTGTCATTTCGTAACATTCCATACTGGACAACTCTCTAAACGTAAAAGAATAAACATTGACCAAGGGTGTCTTATAACTGATAAATGAAAACCTACACACGTTTCTACAGCTGTTTAGTTTGAGATCCGAAGCCCTAACTCCAACATGGCTCCAATCTAGGTTGTACATAGCTCCCATACATCAACACTGTGTGTACAATTATAACACTCTGTTTATAATATAGCTACAGTTAAGGCCTACTATTTTCACCCCAAGTAAAGGGATTACCACTTAACAGTGGTGCAGGGCCCCGCAGCTTGGTCTGACAGACAGACAGGAACACTCACATGGGTCTCTGTTGATAAACTGTGGGCCAGGGCTCTGCTGGGAGGGAGGAGGGTTGGGAGTGCCCACCAGCTTGTTCTTGGCCATCTTGGTGTTGGCTTTGGCAAACTCCAGCCGCAGAGTCTGGGGGATCTCCGGGTCGAAGCGGACACCCTGTGTTCAAAGGAAGAGGGTGAAATACACAATAAATAAAATAAAAAACATAGAGCTTTGTTTGTCTTTTGTTGTCACGACGATAAAGATACACTTAGTTTCTGGGAAGTAATCACGCCGCCTATTCGATAGATGGAACAGAGTTATAAATCTAGGTTGTCTTTAAAATATAGAGACATTGGTTACACCCATCCAGTAACTTAGATATCCTCTATAATATTATATACTGTCTGTGGTGTTCAACGAGCGAATTATATCCTGACCAAATCACATATAAAACCCTGGCATTTGAAACCATATTGTGAGAATCATTGTAAGAGCTATTATAAAAGCTATTGTAAGAGATATTCTAAGAGCTATTGTGAAGAACGTGGTCTTGAGGGATTCAACTTGGATTAGAACATCCTTCTCATTCTGTTGCATGTGGTGACACAAGCATTAAGGTTTGGTTCATGGTGACCCAAACTTGGTGGGGATACCATGTCACTTGGTGGGGATACCATGTCACTTGGTGGGGATACCATGTCACTTGGTGGGGATACCATGTCACTTGGTGGGGATACCATGTCACTTGGTGGGGATACCATGTCACTGGATACCATGTCACTTGGTGGGGATAGCATGTCACTTGGTGGGGATACCATGTCACTTGGTGGGGATACCATGTCACTTGGTGGGGATACCATGTCACTTGGTGGGGCAACCATGTCACTTGGTGGGGATACCATGTCACTTGGTGGGGATACCATGTCACTTGGTGTTGGTGGGGATACCATGTCACTTGGTGGGGATACCATGTCACTTGGTGGGGCTACCATGTCACTTGGTAGGGATACCATGTCACTTGTGTCAGCTGGCAGAATGCATAGAAGAAGGACGCCACGAGACTGACCTCGCCACTTTCCCTCATGAACTCTGACCCAATACTGTGACCTCAAACCCCCACCAACCATAACACACAGCGATCGCCACACCTCAAAGCTATCTTTCGACAGCCCCTACAAATTTTTAGGATTCCACTGCAAAACATACAGTCAGGGGAGCTACATTTTAGCCATTGCGAGTAACTGACTCAAGGTTAGGTTACTTTGATTTCTGTCATCAATTATTAAAAAACCTCCTTTTTCTACCAAAACATTTTTCCTTCTCCATTACTTTTAGCCCCAAGACTAGGGCTGTAAAATGTTCCAACCCTACCCGAGACCGACGCTACAAATATGGAATGCAGGATGAACAGGGTCCTCTTCAGTCAGAAACAAAGGCACTGTTTGTTTGCTGTGGGTTGTGAATCAACAGTACAACACAGCATTAACCGGTGGCTATCTACCCTTACATCAAAACCGATATGAGAGTTTCTTTGTGTGTCGGAGATGGAAAGAAAAACACAGCGAATCGGATCAATGAAGAGAGAAGCCCGTGGAGTGAGTTCTGCGGTGCGCACCTAGGGTCGATTCTAGGTCCGTCCCAGCAGGCATGCAGAGAGCCGTGCTGAAAGAAGCGAGAGATCGCGGTTCTCATGAAGGGAGGAATTAACTAGGATTGCCTTGGCTCACCGTTCTCTGAGCCTCTGCCAATTGAAGCTACAGAGGGTATAATAAGCTATACAGGCATAATGAGGACTGCTTTAATTTGAACTCAGAATGAAAAGGTTCAGAGGAGAGTTGATTCTCTGACTTGAAATTGTTATTTTCACCCATCAGTTTTCTCGACACCTACAACAGGTTTATATGTTTTGATGTGAAGGCAGAGAGTACATATATAAATTACCTCTTCTTCTTTTACTACAGTTTCATTCTACAGTTGAAGCCATAGACCAGGGATCATCAACTAGATTCTACAGTTGAATACGTAGCTATAGACCAGGGATCATCAACTAGATTCTACAGTTGAATCGTAGCTATAGACCAGGGATCATCAACTAGATTCTACAGTAATACGTAGCTATGAATACGTAGTTGAATACTATAAACCAGGGATCATCAACTAGATTCTACAGTTGAATACGTAGCTATAGACCGGGATCATCAACTACATTCTACAGTTGAATCGTAGCTATAGACTGGGATCATCAACTAGATTCTACAGTTGAATACGGTAGCTATAGACCAGGGATCATCAACTAGATTCTACAGTTGAATACGCAGCTATAGACCAGGGATCATCAACTAGATTCTACAGTTGAATGTGCTCTGAATGAGATATCAACTAGATGCTACAGTTGAATACGTAACTATAGACCAGGGATCATCAACTAGATTCTACAGTTGAATCGTAGCCATAGACCAGGGATCATCAACTAGATTCTACAGTTGAATACGTAGCTATAGACCAGGGATCATCAACTAGATTCTACAGTTGAATACGTGGCTATAGACCAGGGATCATCAACTAGTTCTACAGTTGAATACGGTAGCTATGAACCAGGGATCATCAACTAGATTCTACAGTTGAATCGTAGCTATAGACCAGGGATCATCAACTAGATTCTACAGTTGAATACGAAGCCATAGACCAGGGATCATCAACTAGATTCTACAGTTGAATACGTAGCTATAGACCAGGGATCATCAACTAGATTCTACAGTTGAATCGTAGCTATAGACCGGATCATCAACTAGATTCTACAGTTGAATACGTAGCTATAGACCAGGAATCATCAACACTAGATTCTACAGTTGAATACGTAGCTATAGACCAGGGATCATCAACTAGATTCTACAGTTGAATACGTAGCTATAGACCAGGGATCATCAACTAGATTCTACAGTTGAATACGTAGCTATAGACCAGGGATCATCAACTAGATTCTACAGTTGAATACGTAGCTATAGACCAGGGATCATCAACTAGATTCTACAGTTGAATACGTAGCTATAGACCAGGGATCATCAACTAGATTCTACAGTTGAATACGTAGCTATAGACCAGGGATCATCAACTAGATTCTACAGTTGAATACGTAGCTATAGACCAGGGATCATCAACTAGATTCTACAGTTGAATACGTAGCTATAGACCAGGGATCATCAACTAGATTCTACAGTTGAATACGTAGCTATAGACCAGGGATCATCAACTAGATTCTACAGTTGAATACGTAGCTATAGACCAGGGATCATCAACTAGATTCTACAGTTGAATACGTAGCTATAGACCAGGGATCATCAACTAGATTCTACAGTTGAATACGTAGCTATAGACCAGGGATCATCAACTAGATTCTACAGTTGAATACGTAGCTATAGACCAGGGATCATCAACTAGATTCTACAGTTGAATACGTAGCTATAGACCAGGGATCATCAACTAGATTCTACAGTTGAATACGTAGCTATAGACCAGGGATCATCAACTAGATTCTACAGTTGAATACGTAGCTATAGACCAGGGATCATCAACTAGATTCTACAGTTGAATACGTAGCTATAGACCAGGGATCATCAACTAGATTCTACAGTTGAATACGTAGCTATAGACCAGGGATCATCAACTAGATTCTACAGTTGAATACGTAGCTATAGACCAGGGATCATCAACTAGATTCTACAGTTGAATACGTAGCTATAGACCAGGGATCATCAACTAGATTCTACAGTTGAATACGTAGCTATAGACCAGGGATCATCAACTAGATTCTACAGTTGAATACGTAGCCATAGACCAGGGATCATCAACTAGATTCTACAGTTGAATACGTAGCTATAGACCAGGGATCATCAACTAGATTCTACAGTTGAATACGTAGCTATAGACCAGGGATCATCAACTAGATTCTACAGTTGAATACGTAGCTATAGACCAGGGATCATCAACTAGATTCTACAGTTGAATACGTAGCTATAGACCAGGGATCATCAACTAGATTCTACAGTTGAATACGTAGCTATAGACCAGGGATCATCAACTAGATTCTACAGTTGAATACGTAGCTATAGGCCAGGGATCATCAACTAGATTCTACAGTTGAATACGTAGCTATAGACCAGGGATCATCAACTAGATTCTACAGTTGAATACGTAGCTATAGACCAGGGATCATCAACTAGATTCTACAGTTGAATACGTAGCTATAGACCAGGGATCATCAACTAGATTCTACAGTTGAATACGTAGCTATAGACCAGGGATCATCAACTAGATTCTACAGTTGAATACGTAGCTATAGACCAGGGATCATCAACTAGATTCTACAGTTGAATACGTAGCTATAGACCAGGGATCATCAACTAGATTCTACAGTTGAATACGTAGCTATAGACCAGGGATCATCAACTAGATTCTACAGTTGAATACGTAGCTATAGACCAGGGATCATCAACTAGATTCTACAGTTGAATACGTAGCTATAGACCAGGGATCATCAACTAGATTCTACAGTTGAATGCGTAGCTATAGACCAGGGATCATCAACTAGATTCTACAGTTGAATACGTAGCTATAGACCAGGGATCATCAACTAGATTCTACAGTTGAATACGTAGCTATAGACCAGGGATCATCAACTAGATTCTACAGTTGAATACGTAGCTATAGACCAGGGATCATCAACTAGATTCTACAGTTGAATACGTAGCTATAGACCAGGGATCATCAACTAGATTCTACAGTTGAATACGTAGCTATAG
>NW_027002587.1:0-6210 GCF_036934945.1 Oncorhynchus masou masou
GATCCAGAGACCTTTCCGTTACTGGCCCAACGCTCTGGGCTACCTGCCTTTGATCCAGAAACCTTTCCGTTACTGGCCCAACGCTCTGGGCTACCTGCCTTCGATCCAGAGACCTTTCCGTTACTGGCCCAACGCTCTGGGCTACCTGCCTTCGATCCAGAAACCTTTCCGTTACTGGTTCAACGCTCTGGGCTACCTGCCTTCGATCCAGAAACCTTTCCGTTACTGGCCCAACGCTCTGGGCTACCTGCCTTCGATCCAAAAACCTTTCCATTACTGGCCCAATGCTCTGGGCTACCTGCCTTCGATCCAGAAACCTTTCCGTTACTGGCTCAACGCTCTGGGCTACCTGCCTTCGATCCAGAAACCTTTCCGTTACTGTCCCAACGCTCTGGGCTACCTGCTTCGATCCAGAAACCTTTCCGTTACTGGCCCAACGCTCTGGGCTACCTGCCTTCGATCCAGAAACCTTTCCGTTACTGGCCCAACGCTTTTGGCTACCTGCCTTCAATCCAGAAACCTTTCCGTTACTGGCCTAACGCTCTGGGCTACCTGCCTTCGATCCAGAAACTTTTCCGTTACTGGCCCAACGCTCTGGGCTACCTGCCTTCGATCCAGAAACCTTTCGGTTACTGGCCCAACGCTCTGGGCTACCTGCCTTCGATCCAGAAACATTTCGGTTACTGGCCCAACGCTCTAGGCTACCTGCCTTCGATCCAGAAACCTTTCGGTTACTGGCCCAACGCTCTGGGCTACCTGCCTTCGTTCCAGAGACCTTTTCCGTTACTGGTTCAACGCTCTGGGCTACCTGCCTGATCCAGAAACCTTCCGTTACTGGCCCAACGCTCTGGGCTACCTGCCTTCGATCCAGAAACCTTCCATTACTGGCCCAATGCTCTGGGCTACCTGGGCCTTCGATTCAGAAACCTTTCCGTTACTGGCTCAACGCTCTGGGCTACCTGCCTTCGATCCAGAAACCTTTCCGTTACTGTCCCAACGCTCTGGGCTCACTGCTTCGATCCAGAAACCTTCGTTACTGGCCCAACGCTCTGCCTGGGCCTTCGATCCAGAAACCTTTCCGTTACTGGCCCAACGCTCTGGGCTACCTGCCTGATCCAGAAACCTTTCGGTTACTGGCCCAACGCCCTGGGCTACCTGCTCTCGATCCCGAAACCTTCGGCTACTGGCCCAACGCTCTGGGCTACCTGCCTTCGATCCAGAAACCTTTCGGTTACTGGCCCAACGCCCTGGCTACTCTGCCTTCGATCCAGAAACCTTTCGGTTACTGGCCCCAACGCTCTGGGCTACCTGCCTTCGATCCAGAAACCTTTCGGTTACTGGCCCAACGCTCTGGGCTACCTGCCTTCGATCCAGAAACCTTTCGGTTACTGGCCCAACGCCCTGGGCTACCTGCCTTTGATCCAGAAACCTTTCCGTTACTGGCCCAACGCTCTGGGCTACCTGCCTTCGGGATCCAGAGACCTTTCCGTTACTGGCCCAACGCTCTGGGCTACCTGCCTTCGATCCAGAAACCTTTCCGTTACTGGTTCAACGCTCTGGGCTACCTGCCTTCGATCCAGAAACCTTTCCGTTGGCTGGCCCAACGCTCTGGGCTACCTGCCTTCGATCCAAAAACCTTTTCCATTACTGGCCCAATGCTCTGGGCTACCTGCCTTCGATCCAGGAAACCTTTCCGTTACTGGCTCAACGCTCTGGGCTACCTGCCTTCGATCCAGAAACCTTTCCGTTACTGTCCCAACGCTCTGGGCTACCTGCTTCGATCCAGAAACCTTTCCGTTACTGGCCCAACGCCCTGGGCTACCTGCCTTCGATCCAGAAACCTTTCCGTTACTGGCCCAACGCTTTTGGCTACCTGCCTTCAATCCAGAAACCTTCCGTTACTGGCCTAACGCTCTGGGCTACCGCCTTCGATCCAGAAACTTTTCTTACTGGCCCAACGCCTCTGGGCTACCTGCCTTCGATCCAGAAACCTTTCGGTTACTGGCCCAACGCTCTGGGCTACCTGCCTTCTGATCCAGAAACATTTGGTTACTGGCCCAACGCTCTAGGGCTACCTGCCTTCGATCCAGAAACCTTTCGGTTACTGGCCCAACGCTCTGGGCTACCTGCCTTCGATCCAGAGACCTTTCCGTTACTGGTTCAATGCTCTGGGCTACCTGCCTTCGATCCAGAAACCTTTCCGTTACTGGCCCAACGCTCTGGGCTACCTGCCTTCGATCCAGAAACCTTTCCATTACTGGCCCAATGCTCTGGGCTACCTGCCTTCGATTCAGAAACCTTTCCGTTACTGGCTCAACGCTCTGGGCTACCTGCCTTCGATCCAGAAACCTTTCCGTTACTGTCCCAACGCTCTGGGCTACCTGCTTCGATCCAGAAACCTTTCGGTTACTGGCCCAACGCTCTGGGCTACCTGCCTTCGATCCAGAAACCTTTCCGTTACTGGCCCAACGCTCTGGGCTACCTGCCTTCGATCCAGAAACCTTTCGGTTACTGGCCCAACGCCCTGGGCTACCTGCCTTCGATCCAGAAACCTTTCGGTTACTGGCCCAACGCTCTGGGCTACCTGCCTTCGATCCAGAAACCTTTCGGTTACTGGCCCAACGCTCTGGGCTACTCTGCCTTCGATCCAGAAACCTTTCGGTTACTGGCCCAACGCCTGGGCTACCTGCCTTCGATCCAGAAACCTTTCGGTTACTGGCCCAACGCTCTGGGCTACCTGCCTTCGATCCAGAAACCTTTCGGTTACTGGCCCAACGCTCTGCTACCTGCCTTCGATCCAGAAACCTTTCGGTTACTGGCCCAACGCCCTGGGCTACCTGCCTTCGATCCAGAAACCTTTCGGTTACTGGCCCAACGCTCTGGGCTACCTGCCTTCGATCCAGAAACCTTTCGGTTACTGGCCCAACGCCCTGGGCTACCTGCCTTCGATCCAGAAACCTTCGGTTACTGGCCCAATGCTCTGGGCTACCTGCCTTCGATCCAGAAACCTCGTTACTGGCCCAACGCCTGGGCTACCTGCCTCTTCGATCCAGAAACCTTCCTACTGGCTCAACGCCCCTGGGCTACCTGCCGCCCCAATGCTTTCTATCCCAAGCAGTAAAACTGAAACTAAATGATATAAAAACAAAAAAACTAAAACTAAATAAAAACTATCAAATCAGGTTTGACTGAATTTCAATTAACAATCGAAAAACTACTAGAAATAAATACCTAATATAAAAGCACAAAACTATAATAAACTTGCACCAAGCAATGGGAGTTAATACACATGCCTATTGCGTAATGACCATCACCAACTAGCGGCTACTGTATAATTGGTTATTGAAGATGTTTATTTCTTGGAATTAACCTCTTTTCTCAGTATTCCCATGTTGCCTATTAATTAGATTGGCCGTCAGCGTTCAGCTGCATTCAACTTCACCAGTCATGCACTCCGTAATTAAACAACACTAAATTAAAAGTTAACATTTTGTTGCCCTGCATGTTGTCATGGAGATTAATCAGCTGGGTGTTACAGGGAGGTAGCCCTGTAACATCCTGGAGTTGTGTTACAGGGCTACCTCCCTGTAACACAAGAGGGGGTAGCCCTGGAGTTGATTGCAAGACGGGCCAGTCACAGTATCTGCCTCCCCCTCTACCATGGTTCCTGGCTCAGGTATGCAGTGCCCTGCTTTAAATGGGCAGGTAGCCTCTGGGTGAGAGAAGTGATGCCCAATCACTAGTGAAGATATGTGCCAGTATGCACTGGCCCCAACAGAAGTCAACCCTGAGCTCAGAGCTGGGGTTCACCTCACCTATTCAGCGTCCAAACATCAGTAAGTACTGATTTCTTATTCAACAGATGATAAGCAGGGATACCGAACTAGGCAGGGTAGCCTAGTGGTTAGAGCATTGGACTAGTAACCGAAAGGTTGCAAGTTCAAATCCCCGAAGGTACAAATCTGTCGTTCTGCCCCTGAACATGCAGTTAACCCACTGTTCCTCGGCCGTCATTGAAAAATAAATAAATAAATGCAGACACAGTCCAGTGCTTTTGATGTCTCTATTACGGTCTGGGTGTCCTCTCATCTTCTCCCTCTCCTCCCTTCCCCCCCTCCTCCCTCTGTCCGCACCTGACCAGATGTCCCTGGCTCTGCAGCGGACATCTGGGGTCACTGTGACTGTCAGTCTGGCTGGTGTCTGAGATTGAGAGACACAGTTATGGCTGTGAATCACTGAGCCTTGAAAGCCTGTGGCTGCAGCACTGTAGACCTCCGAATGGTTCAGACAGACTATCTGTATCACCTCTGTCTCTGTTCTCTCTTCTCTACTGTTAGTTTCAACTATATACTATCATTTCCCCTCCACAAAGGGCTCCGTCAGACAGTGGTTGATCACTTTCATTCCTGTATCTGACAGCGGGGAGAAGGCTTTCTAACTGTAGTTACAGTGGGGCAAAAAGTATTTTGTCAGTCACCAATTGTGCAAGTTCTCCCACTTAAAAAGAAAAAAAAACTTCAACAATGACAAAATGAGAAACAAAGTACAGAAAATCACATTGCAGGATTTTAAATTTATTTATTTACAAATTATGGTGGAAAATAAGTATTTGGTCACCTACAAACAAGCAAGATTTCTGGCTCTCACAGACCTGTAACTTCTTCTTTAAGAGGCTCCTCTGTCCTTCACTAGTTACCTGTATTAATGGCACCTGTTTGAACTTGTGATCAGTATAAAAGACACCTGTCCACAACCTCAAACAGTCACAGTCCAAACTCCACTATGGCCAGACCAAAGAGCTGTCAAAGGACACCAGAAATAAAATTGTAGGCCTGCACCAGGCTGGGAAGACTGAATCTGCAATAGGTAAGCAGCTTGGTTTGAAGAAATCAACTGTGGGAGCAATTATTAGGAAATGGAAGACATACAAGACCACTGATTATCTCCCTCGATCTGGGGCTCCATGCAAGATCTCACCCCGTGGGGTCAAAATGATCACAAGAACGGTGAGCAAAAATCCCAGAACCACATGGGGGGACCAGGTGAATGACCTGCAGAGAGCTGGGACCAAAGTAACAAAGCCTACCATCAGGAACACACTATGCCTCCAGGGACTCAAATCCTGCAGTGCCAGACGTGTCCCCCTGCTTAAGCCAGTACATGCACAAGCCCGTCTGAAGTTTGCTATAGGGCATTTGGATGATCCAGAAGAAGATTGGGAGAATGTCATATGGTCAGATGAAACCAAAATATAACTTTTTGGTAAAAACTCAACTCGTTGTGTTTGGAGGACAAAGAATGCTGAGTTGCATCCAAAGAACACCATACCTACTGTGAAGCATGGGGGTGGAAACATCATGCTGCTTTGGGGCTGTTTTTCTGCAAAGGGACCAGGACGACTGATCCATGTAAAAGAAAGAATGAATGGGGCCATGTATCGTGAGATTTTGAGTGAAAACCTCCTTCCATCAGCAAGGGCATTGAAGATGAAACGTGGCTGGGTCTTTCAGCATGACAATGATCCCAAACACACCGCCCGGGCAACGAAGGAGTGGCTTCGTAAGAAGTATTTCAAGGTCGTGTAGTGGCCTAGCCAGTCTCCAGATCTCAACCCCATAGAAAATCTTTGGATGGAGTTGAAAGTCCGTGTTGCCCAGCAACAGCCCCAAAACATCACTGCTCTAGAGGAGATCTGCATGGAGGAATGGGTCAAAATACCAGCAACAGTGTGTGAAAACCTTGTGAAGACTTACAGAAAACGTTTGACCTTTGTTATTGCCAACAAAGGGTATATAACAAAGTATTGAGAATCTTTTGTTATTGACCAAATACTTATTTTTCACCATAATTTGCAAATAAATTCATTAAAAATCCTACAATGTGATTTTCTGGATTTTTTTTCTCATTTTGTCTGTCATAGTTGAAGTGTACCTATGATGAACATTACAGGCCTCTTTCATATTTTTAAGTGGGAGAACTTGCACAATTGGTGGCTGATTAAATACTTTTTTGCCCCACTGTATGTAAAATAGTTATTTTTGATACTTTGCTCTATCAGGAAAATGGCTTGATTCTTGACATCACACTGAGTACAGAAAACATTAGAAACATCTTCCTAATATTGAGAAATGCTGGCCCATGTTGACTCCAATGCTTCCTACAGATGTATCAAGTTGGCTGGATGTCCTTTTAGTGGTGGACTATTCTTGG
>NW_027002588.1:0-6208 GCF_036934945.1 Oncorhynchus masou masou
TTTGCTTGTCCTGTCTAGGGTTTTTGTATATCTATGGGGTTTTAGTATATCTAGGTCTATGGTGGCCGGAATTTGGTTCCCAATCAGAGACAGCTGTTTATCGTTGTCTCTGATTGGAGATCCTATTTAGGTTGCTATTTTCCATTTTGGTTTTGTGGGTTATTGTCTATGTGTAGTTGCCTGTGTCAGCACTCGGTTTACCATAGCGGCACGTTAGTTTGTTTAAGTGTTCATCGCTAATTAAAGAAGAATGTATTCCTATCACGCTGCGCCTTGGTCTCATGAATACAACAAAAGTGACAATATAGATACTTTTGTACCTGTTTCCTCCAGCATCTTCTACAGGTCCTTTGCTGCTGTTCTGGGATTGTTTGCACTTTTCACGACCGAAGTCCGTTAATCTCTAGGAGACAGAACGTGTCTCCTTCCTGAGCAGTATGACGGATTCGTGGTCTCATGGTGTTTATACTTGCGTACTATTGTTTCTACAGATTAACGTGGCATATGGAAATTGCTCCCACGGATGAACAAGATTTGTGCAGGACTACAAATTTTTCTGAGGTCTTGGCTGATTTATTTTGATTTTAAGCAAGGAGCACTGAGTTTGAAGGTAGGCCTTTGAAATACATCCATAGGTACACCTCCAATTGACTTAAATGATGTGAGAATCTTCTATTGCCATGGCATCACTTTTCTGGAATTTTCCAAGCTGTTTAAAAGCACAATCAATTTAGTGTATGTAAACTTCTGACCCACTGGTAATTGTGATACAGTGAATTAATCGGTCTGTAAACAATTGTTGGAAAAAATGACTTGTGGCTTGCACAAAGTAGATGTCCTAACTGACTTGCCAAAACGATAGTTTGTTAACAAGAAATTTTGCGGTGTGGTTGAAAATGAGTTTTTTTGACTCCAACCTAAGTGTATGTAAACTTCTGACTTCAGCTGTCAGGATTTGGCCAGGGTTGTTCCGGGTTTTGGTCAGTAGATGCCCCCATTGTGCTTTTTGTCCCTATGTTTTTCCCTTGATCCCCATTATTATTTGCACCTGTGTCTCGTTTCCCCTGATTGTATTTAAACCCTTTGTTTCCCTCAGTTCTGTGCTCTGTGTTTGTATGTTAGCACCCTGCCCTAGTGTTCTGTGTGCTCTTGTCGATTCCGGGTGACGTTCTTGTGGTATTCTGTTTTTTGTTTTTGTTTATTTTTGGTGAGTTTCTTTTGAGGTCTTTTTGTGTTTTACCTACCACCTTTTGGATTTGCCATTTTTTGTATTTTAGGATTTTTTCTTTATTAAATACACCGTCTTAAGTACTGCTGTGTCTGCCTCATCTTCTGGGTTCTGCTGTCTATTCGTGGCTCAGTTGGTTAAGTGACTGTTTCTCACTCCGGAGACCCAGGTTCGAAACCGGGTCCTGACAGAAACACAGAGCCAAAAATGAACCCAGAGGCAGCCAGTTCCCAGGACCTTTTTGCCACGCTGTCCCACCACCAGGAGACTGTCCAACGCCACGAAGCCGCCCTGGTTCAGCAAGAGGCCTTAATGGCTAGACATTCTCATCTTCTGTCGGAGATGCTGACTTCCATTAAGCAAATATCTGATCGACTTACCCCGGCAACAGTTCCCGTCCCAGTACCTCAAGTTCACGTACCCATGGCAGTTAACCCCCTGGCTGAACCTCGTCTTCCACCTCCCCAACGGTTCTCAGGTGATCCAAGTGCTTGTAAAGGGTTTCTCACTCAATGTTCTCTCTCCTTTGAGCTGCAACCCTCGTCGTTTCCCACCGACCGGTCTAAGATCGCATATATCATCACCCTGCTGTCGGAAAAAGCCCTGGCCTGGGCTACTGCTGTGTGGGATGCCCATAGTTCCTGCTGTGCCAGCTACTCTGCCTTTGCTGAGGAATTCAAACGAGTGTTTCAAGGCCCAAGCAGTGGTTCTGACTCAGCCAAACAGCTCCTGACTCTCCATCAAGGTTGGCGCAGCGTGACGGACTATGCCATCCAGTTCCGCACGGTGGCAGCAGCGAGTGGCTGGAACAACGAGGCGCTCACGGTGTGCTTTCTGAAAGGCCTTTCCGACACTATCCAAGATGAACTGGCCACTCGGGAACCACCGGACAATCTCGAGTCCCTGATCAAGTTGGCCTCACGCATTGACCAGCGTCTGAGAGAGAGAGAACTCAACCGTAGACCTCTAGCCCCTATCAGTCCCAGCTCCGAGTCCCCACCTTTATCATCGCTGGCTCCACCGGAACCCATGCAGATTGGACGCATCTCCCAGGCTGAGAGAGACCGCCGGATGAGGAGCGACGCTGTCTATATTGCGGCAAACCGGGCCATTTCCGTTCCACGTGTCCCGGGCTCCAGGGAAACGCTCTGTCCCGTACAGACCGGGGGAACTGTAACGGGAAACATAACCTCCTCCCATCCGTCCAACTCCCGTCTGCTCATTCCAGTCACCCTCTCCTGGGACAACCACAAGCTTCACCTTCAAGCCTTGGTAGACTCTGGAGCCGCAGGTAACTTCATGGATGGTGTCTGGGCGAAGGAGAATGGCGTTCCCTCTGAACCTCTAAGTGACCCCATGAGGGTTACTACATTGGATGGAAGCCCTTTGGGATCTGGACTTGTCACTCATGTCACTACCTCCTTGAGACTTTCAGTTTCACAACACCAGGAATTGATGAACTTTCATTTGATCTCCTGTTCCGAGTTCCCTCTCGTCCTTGGATACCCCTGGCTTCACAGCCATAACCCTCACATCGACTGGTCTGTGGGCACTATCAAGCAGTGGGGTCCTACGTGCCAAGCTACTTGTATTTTCCAGAATTCCCGAGTTCTACTCCCGAGTCTTTAGAATCCATCGACCTGACCCGAGTTCCCGAGTGTTACCATGACCTCAAACTGGTGTTTAGCAAACAGAGGGCCACCATGCTACCACCCCATAGACCTTACGATTGCCCCATCGACCTGTTTCCGGGCACTTGCCCCCCCAGGGGTCGGATCTTTTCCCTATCTCCACCCGAACGAGCTGCTATGGATACCTACATCAAGGACGCTCTGGAAGCAGGCCTCATGCGTCCATCCACCTCCCCGGCGGGAGCAGGGGTTTTTCTTTGTGGCCAAGAAAGACGGTGGGTTACGTCCTTGCATCGACTACCGGGGACTCAATGACATAACCGTCCGTAACCGTTACCCGCTACCCCTTATGGCCACAGCCTTCGAGCTGCTCCAGGAAGCAGTTGTTTTCACTAAGCTTGACCTGCGGAACGCATACCATCTTGTGCGGATCAGACCTGGTGACGAGTGGAAGACCGCTTTCAACACGCCTACTGGTCACTATGAATACTTGGTGATGCCCTTCGGCCTGACCAACGCCCCAGCGGTGTTCCAAGCGCTCATAAACGATGTGCTTAGGGATATGCTTAACATATTTGTGTTCGTTTACTTGGATGACATCCTCATCTTTTCGAGCTCCCTTCAAGAACACACTAAGCATGTCAGACAAGTACTCAAACGCCTCCTGGACAGCCATCTGTACGTTAAGCCGGAAAAATGTGAATTCCATTCATCCCGAGTACAATTCCTGGGATTTGTAGTGGAACCCGGTCGAATCCAAATGGACCCTAGGAAGGTAGGGGCGGTAGCGGATTGGCCCACCCCCAAATCCGTTAAGGATGTTCAGCGTTTCCTGGGCTTCACAAACTTTTACCGCAAGTTCATCAAGAACTTCAGTTTGGTGGCAGCTCCTCTCTCAGCTTTAACCAAAGGTGGCAATGCAAGGTTTTTTTGGGGAAGAGAAGCTGAGACGGCCTTCCAAGGACTCAAGCAGCGCATCCTCTCTGCTCCCATCCTGATACTACCGACTACGGATGAACCATTTGTGGTGGAGGTAGACGCATCAGAGGTTGGTGTTGGAGCTGTCCTGTCTCAGAGGGGTGAAGACAAGAAGCTTCATCCGTGCGCTTTCTTCTCACACCGGCTTACCCCGACTGAGAGGAACTACGATGTGGGGGATCGTGAACTCCTAGCGGTTAAGATGGCATTGAAGGAATGGAGACACTGGCTCGAGGGGGCTTCTCACCCGTTTCAAGTGCTTACGGACCACAAAAATCTGGAGTATATCCAGCAGGCGAAGCGATTGAACTCTAGACAAGCTAGATGGTCTCTTTTCTTCAATCGATTCCAGTTTATCCTCACCTATCGGCCCGGGTCGAAGAATCTCAAACCGGATGCCCTGTCCCGAGTCTACGCTCCTGCCATTCGAGATGACACGGACATGCCTGTCCTTCCTGCTGCTAAGATTGTGGCTCCGATCTCGTGGCAAGTTGAGGATACCGTGAGACGTGCTCAAGCTAGCGAACCGGACCCTAAAGGAGGCCCTGCCAATCGGTTGTTTGTCCCCAAGGCAGTGAGGACTCAGGTCCTTCTGTGGGGGCACTCCTCTCGCCTCACCTGTCATCCGGGCGTAGGTCGCACCTTGGAGTTCATCCAGCGTAAGTTCTGGTGGCCTACCATAAGAGAAGACGTTGCCACTTTCGTCAATGCCTGCCCCGTGTGCTGCCAGGGCAAATCTTCTCACCTCCGCCCTCAAGGACTCCTTCACCCTTTACCTGTTCCCCACAGACCCTGGTCCCATATCTCATTGGACTTTATTACTGGACTTCCTCCATCCCATGGCAATACTACTATCCTAGTCATAATCGACAGGTTTTCAAAGGCGGCCAGGTTCGTCCCTCTGACTAAGTTACCTTCTGCCAAGGAAACGGCTGAGTTGGTAATTAATCATGTGTTCCGAGTCTTCGGCATTCCTCAAGATGTGGTTTCTGACAGAGGTCCCCAGTTCGCCTCAAGGTTTTGGAAGGCCTTCTGCCAACTCATGGGGGCTTCTGCCAGTCTATCTTCAGGGTACCATCCGGAGTCCAACGGCCAAACAGAGAGGATGAATCAAGAGCTGGAAACCACCCTCCGATGTATGACTCGTGACAACCCGTCCACATGGTCATCCTTTATTGTTTGGGCCGAATACGCGCACAACACCTTGCGCTCCTCCTCCACTGGTATGTCCCCGCACGAGTGTCAGTTTGGCTATGCTCCTCCATTGTTCCCGGACCAGGAGGCAGAAGTCAGAGTGCCTTCAGCCTTGAGGTTCGTCAGACGCTGTCGGCTTATGTGGAGGAAGACCCGTCTTAATCTGATGCGTTCCTCACAGAGGTATCAACAACAAGCCAACAGACGTCGCCGTCCCGGGCCTACCCTGCGCCCCGGCCAGAGAGTCTGGCTCTCCTGGGAGACTTACCTCTACGGGTGGAGTCTCGCAAGCTGTCCCAAAAATACATCGGTCCCTTCAAGGTTGCCAGGAGAGTTAACCCAGTTTCTTATCGCCTACACTTGCCCAGATCCCTTAAGATTAATCCCACATTTCATGTGTCATTGTTAAAACCTGTTGTTTTTTCTCCCCTTGTCGGCAGACAGACCTCCCCCTCCGCCTCGTGTCATTGGAGGCCAGCCGGCTTATACCCAGAATCCACCGGATACTGGATTCCAGCGGCCGCGGTGCTGCGGTCCTGGCAGTATCTGGTGGACTGGGAAGGCTACGGTCACTGAGGGAGCGCTCCTGGGTTCCCTGCCAAAGACATCCTGGACCCTGACCTCATTCGTCAGTTCAGGGTCCTCCACCCTGAGAAGGAGAGCTGGTAGGAGCGTCCAGGAGCCGTTCCTAGGGGGGATTCTGTCAGGATCCCGGCCAGGAGTTGTTCCGGGTTTTGGTCAGTAGATGTCCGGCATTGTGCTTTTTGTCCATCTCGTTTTCTCCCTTGATCCCATTATTTGCACCCTGTGTCTCGTTTCCCCTGATTGTATTTAAACCCTTTGTTTCCCTCAGTTCTGTGCTCTGTGTTTGTATGTTGGCACCCTGCCCTAGTGTTCTGTGTGCTCTTGTGGGATTCCGGGTGACCGTTCTTGTGGTATTCTGTTTTTGTTTTTTGTTTATATTTTTGGTGAGTTTCTTTTGAGGTCTTTTTGTGTTTTACCTACCACCTTTTGGATTTGCCATTTTTTGTATTTTTAGGATTGCTTTATTAAATACACCGTCTTAAGTACTGCTGTGTCTGCCTCATCTTCTGGGTTCTGCTGTCTATTCGTGGCTCCAGTTGGTTAAGTGACTGTTTCTCACTCCGGAGACCCAGGTTCGAGCGCGGTCCTGACA
>NW_027002589.1:0-6206 GCF_036934945.1 Oncorhynchus masou masou
CACCCCTACACAGAAATATATCACCCTTCACAGAGAAATATACCACCCCAACACAGAGAAAGATACCACCCTACACAGAGAAATATACCAGCCCTACACAGAGAAAGAGACTGCTCTGACAGTCTAACCGGGTACATAGAAACTGTTCTGACAGTCTAACGTAGTGCATAGAAACTGCTCTGACAGTCTAACGTAGTGCATAGAGACTGTTCTGACAGTCTGCGTAGTGCATAGAGACTGTTCTGACAGTCTAACGTCGTGCATAGAAACTGCTCTGACAGTCTAGCGTAGTGCATGGAGACTGCTCTGACAGTCTAACGTGGTGCACAGAGACTGTTCTGACAGTCTAACCCTGAGTGCATAGAGACTGTTCTGACAGTCTAGCGTAGTGCATAGAGACTGTTCTGACAGTCTAACGTAGTGCATAGAGACTGTTCTGACAGTCTAACCTGAATGCATAGAGACTGTTCTGACAGTCTAACGTAGTGCATAGAGACTGTTCTGACTGTCTAACGTAGTGCATAGAGACTGCTCTGACAGTCTAACGTAGTGCATAGAGACTGTTCTGACAGTCTAACCAGGTACACAGAGACTATAGTAAAGCTATATACTCTCTATGTTAACAAAGCACTTTCCAAGAGTCCATTCTCTAGGGTGGAGAGAAAGGGGTTTATAAACCTCACCCAACAGGGGAATGTCATGACAATGTCTATTGTACTGTAGTCAATGTCTAATGTACTGTAGTCAATGTCTATTGTACTGTAGTCAATGTCTGATGTACTGTAGTCAATGTCTAATGTCCTGTAGTCAATGTCTAATTGTACTGTAGTCAATGTCTGATGTACTGTAGTCAATGTCTAATGTACTGTAGTCAATGTCTGTATTCTACTGTAGTCAATGTCTATTGTACTGTAGTCAATGTCTATTGTCCTGTAGTCAATGTCTGTATTCTACCGTAGTCAATGTCTAATGTACTGTAGTCAATGTCTGTATTCTACTGTAGTCAATGTCTATTGTCCTGTAGTCAATGTCTATTGTCCTGTAGTCAATGTCTATTGTCCTGTAGTCAATGTCTATTCTACTGTAGTCAATGTCTATTGTACTGTAGTCAATGTCTATTGTCCTGTAGTCAATGTCTAATGTACTGTAGTCAATGTCTACTGTCCTGTAGTCAATGTCTAATGTACTGTAGTCAATGTCTAATGTCCTGTAGTCAATGTCTATTGTCCTGTAGTCAATGTCTGTATTCTACTGTAGTCAATGTCTAATGTACTGTAGTCAATGTCTAATGTACTGTAGTCAATGTCTAATGTACTGTAGTCAATGTCTATTCTACTGTAGTCAATGTCTATTGTACTGTAGTCAATGTCTAATGTACTGTAGTCAATGTCTAATGTACTGTAGTCAATGTCTAATGTACTGTAGTCAATGTCTATTGTACTGTAGTCAATGTCTAATGTACTGTAGTCAATGTCTAATGTACTGTAGTCAATGTCTAATGTACTGTAGTCAATGTCTAATGTACTGTAGTCAATGTCTATTGTCCTGTAGTCAATGTCTAATGTACTGTAGTCAATGTCTAATGTACTGTAGTCAATGTCTAATGTACTGTAGTCAATGTCTATTCTACTGTAGTCAATGTCTATTGTCCTGTAGTCAATGTCTAATGTACTGTAGTCAATGTCTATTGTCCTGTAGTCAATGTCTAATGTACTGTAGTCAATGTCTATTGTCCTGTAGTCAATGTCTAATGTACTGTAGTCAATGTCTATTGTACTGTAGTCAATGTCTAATGTCCTGTAGTCCATGTCTAATGTCCTGTAGTCAATGTCTAATGTACTGTAGTCAATGTCTGTATTCTACTGTAGTCAATGTCTATTGTACTGTAGTCAATGTCTAATGTACTGTAGTCAATGTCTATTGTCCTGTAGTCAATGTCTAATGTACTGTAGTCAATGTCTAATGTACTGTAGTCAATGTCTAATGTACTGTAGTCAATGTCTGTATTCTACTGTAGTCAATGTCTATTGTCCTGTAGTCAATGTCTAATGTACTGTAGTCAATGTCTATTGTCCTGTAGTCAATGTCTAATGTCCTGTAGTCAATGTCTAATGTCCTGTAGTCAATGTATAATGTACTGTAGTCAATGTCTGATGTACTGTAGTCAATGTCTAATGTCCTGTAGTCAATGTATAATGTACTGTAGTCAATGCCTGTATTCTACTGTAGTCAATGTCTGTATTCTGTAGTCAATGTCTAATGTACTGTAGTCAATGTCTGATGTACTGTAGTCAATGTCTAATGTCCTGTAGTCAATGTCTAATGTACTGTAGTCAATGTCTATTGTACTGTAGTCAATGTCTAATGTCCTGTAGTCAATGTCTGTATTCTACTGTAGTCAATGTCTAATGTACTGTAGTCAATGTCTATTGTACTGTAGTCAATGTCTATTGTACTGTAGTCAATGTCTATTGTACTGTAGTCAATGTCTAATGTCCTGTAGTCAATGTCTGTATTCTACTGTAGTCAATGTCTGTATTCTACTGTAGTCAATGTCTAATGTCCTGTAGTCAATGTCTGTATTCTACTGTAGTCAATGTCTAATGTACTGTAGTCAATGTCTAATGTCCTGTAGTCAATGTCTGTATTCTACTGTAGTCAATGTCTATTGTACTGTAGTCAATGTCTAATGTACTGTAGTCAATGTCTAATGTCCTGTAGTCAATGTCTATGTCCTGTAGTCAATGTCTGTATTCTACTGTAGTCAATGTCTATTCTACTGTAGTCAATGTCTATTGTACTGTAGTCAATGTCTAATGTACTGTAGTCAATGTCTAATGTCCTGTAGTCAATGTCTGTCTTCTACTGTAGTCAATGTCTGTATTCTACTGTAGTCAATGTCTGATGTACTGTAGTCAATGTATAATGTACTGTAGTCAATGTGTATTCTACTGTAGTCAATGTCTATTGTCCTGTAGTCAATGTCTAATGTACTGTAGTCAATGTCTGTATTGTACTGTAGTCAATGTCTAATGTACTGTAGTCAATGTCTGTATTCTACTGTAGTCAATGTCTATTGTACTGTAGTCAATGTCTAATGTACTGTAGTCAATGTCTAATGTACTGTAGTCAATGTCTGTATTGTACTATTGTAGTCAATGTCTAATCTACTGTAGTCAATGTCTGTATTGTCCTGTAGTCAATGTCTAATGTACTGTAGTCTATGTCTGTATGTTGTATTCTACTGTAGTCAATGTCTGATGTACGGTAGTCAATGTCTGATGTACTGTAGTCAATGTCTAATGTACTGTAGTCAATGTCTGTATTCTACTGTAGTCAATGTCTAATGTCCTGTAGTCAATGGAGTCTTTTATCTCTATCCATCCTCTTGATGTATCGTCTCACAATCACCCTTTTGTAGAGGGGCTCTCTGTGGCTGCATATTACGTCAGCGTCACTCGGTCTGTCTGTGGTTGCATCCTAAACAGCACACTTTTCCCTTTCTACTTCACTACGTTTGACCAGGGCCCATAGGGGTTCCATAGGGCATAGGGTGTCATTACGGACATACTCGGTGACTGCAGTGTCATTACAGATACGCTGGCTACAGCACAATTCAATGAGATTCTTGTAGGAGGAGAACAGATAGGATCACAGTATTTTGTTAAGATGTGACATCTGGGGAAAGCAAGAGAGAGAGAGAGACAGGGAGACAGAGAGACAGAGAGAGATAGAGAGAGACAGAGAGAGAGAGAGACAGAGAGAGAGAGAGACAGAGAGAGACAGAGAGTGACAGAGACAGAGAGAGAGAGAGAGAGAGAGACAGAGAGAGAGAGAGAGAGAGAGAGAGAGAGAGAGAGAGACAGAGAGAGAGAGAGAGAGAGAGAGACAGAGAGTGACAGAGAGACAGAGATAGAGACAGATACAGAGTGAGAGAGAGTCAGATAGGGGGGAGTGTGGAGAGAGACAGTCAGAGAGGGGGAGTGTGAGAGAGACAGTCAGAGAGGGGGAGTGTGAGAGAGACAGTCAGAGAGGGGGAGTGTGTGTGTGTGTGAGAGACAGTCAGAGAGAGGGGAGTGTGAGAGAGACAGTCAGAGAGGTGGGGGTGGTGTGTGTGAGAGAGACAGTCAGAGAGAGGGGGAGTGTGAGAGAGACAGTCAGAGGGGGGGAGTGTGTGTGTGTGTGACAGAGACAGTCAGAGAGAGTGTGTGTGTGTGTGAGAGAGAGAGAGAGAGAGAGAGAGAGAGAGAGACAGAGACAGTCAGAGAGGGGGGAGTGTGTGTGTGTGAGAGAGAGAGAGAGAGAGAGAGAGAGAGAGAGAGAGAGAGAGAGAGAGAGACAGAGACTGTCAGAGAGGGGGGTGTGAGAGAGACAGAGAGTCAGAGAGGGGGAGTGTGAGTGACAGTCAGAGAGGGGGAGTGTGAGAGTGACAGTCAGAGAGGGGGAGTGTGAGAGAGAGACAGTCAGAGAGGGGAGTGTGAGAGAGACATAGAGGGGGACGCTACATTTTTTATGATCTCTGTCATTTGGTTTTGAAGGTCATTTTTACCTCCATCCCCCACACCCCCTCCATCACTCCAACCTTTAATATCATCCCCTCATCCATCTGTCTTTCTATTCCACTGGAGAATGGAATGACATGTCTCCTCCTCACTGTCTGAAGTTACATTTCAAATATACTTCTTCATTATTTAAACCAACCATGGGCACACAGCCATCATCAGAGGATTTCTTTGTGTGGCAGCAGAGACATCTCTCTCTCTCTCTTCCTGTCACTCCCCTAGTTCCCCTCTCTCCCTCCCTCTCTCTCCCTCCCCCTCTCTCTCTCCCTATCTCCCCTCCCTCTCTCCCTCCCCCTCTCTCTCCCCTCTCTCCCCTCTCCTCCTCTCTCCCCCTCTCTCTCTCCCTATGCTCCTGGTTCCCTCTCCCTCCCCTCTCTCTCTCTCTCTCTCTCCCTATCCCTCCCCCTAGTTCCCCTCTCCCTCCCTCTCTCTCTCCCTCTCTCTCTCCTATCACTCCCCAGTTCCCTCTCCCTCACTCTCTCTCCTCTCCCTATCACTCTCTCTCCTCCCTATCCGTTCCCCTCTCCCTCCCTCTCTCTCCTCCCGCCCCCTCTCTCTCCCTATCACTCCCTAGTTCCCCTCTCCCTCCCTCTCCCACTCCCCCCTCTCTCTCCCTATCACTCCCCTAGTTCCACTCTCCCTCCCTCTCTCTCTCTCCTCTCCCCCCCTCTCTCTCTCCCTATCCTCTCCTGATTGCCCTCTCCCTCTCTCTCTCTCTCCCTGTCACTCCCCTAGTTCCCCTCTCCTCCCTCTCTCCCTCTTTCTCTCCCTATCACTCCCCCCCCCTAGTTCCCCTCTCCCTCCCTCCCCTCTCTCTCCCTATCCTCCCCTAGTTCCCCTCTCCCTCCCTCCCTCTCTCCCAATCACTCCCCCTAGTTCCCCTCTCCCTCCCCTCTCTCCCTCTCTCCTATCCTCCCCTAGTTCCCCTCTCCCTCCCTCTCCCCCCCTCTCTCTCCCTATCACTCCCTAGTTACTCCTCTCCCCCTCCCCTAGTTCTCTCTCCTCTCCTCCCCCCTCTCTCTCTCCCTATCACTCCCCTAGTTCCCCTCTCCCCCTCTCTCTCTCCTATCACTCCCCCTAGTTCCCCTCTCCCTCCCTCTCTCAACCCCTCTCTCTCCCTATCACTCCCCTAGTTCCCCTCTCCCTCCCTCTCTCTCTCCCTATCACTCCCCTCTGTCTCTCCCCCTCTCCCTCCCCTCCCTCTCTCCCAATCCCTCCCTAGTTCCCCCTCCCCCCTCTCTCTCTCCTATCACTCCCCTAGTTCCCCTCTCCCTCCCCCTCCTCCTCTCCCCCCTCTCTCTCCCTATCACGCCCCTAGTTACCCTCTCCCTCCCTCTCCTCCTCTCCCCTCTCTCTCTCCCTATCACTCCCCTAGTTCCCCTCTCCCTCCCTCTCTCCCTCTGTCTCTGTCTGTGTATGTCTCTGTGTCTGTGACTGTCTCTGTCTCTGTGACTGTGACTGTGTCTGTCTCTGTGTCTGTCTCTGTGTCTGTCTCTGTGTCTGTGACTGTGTATATGTCTGTGACTGTCTCTTGGACTGTCTCTGTGTCTGTGTCCGTGTCTGTGTCTGTGACTATCTCTGTGTCTGTCTCTGTGTCTGTGACTGTGTCTGTCTCTGTGACTGTCTCTGTGTCTGTCTCTGTGA
>NW_027002590.1:0-6205 GCF_036934945.1 Oncorhynchus masou masou
AGTAGGAAAACCTTCAAATCGACAGTGTTGACATTGTAGGGGATAGGCTGGCTCGCCCCGGGTCCTCCATATTATTTCACAGCCTGTAAAAAAACAACTCTGACATGACTGGGGCATTCTTTGGAATTCTGATCGGTTTATGTAAAATAGAAAAGAGAGGTGTAACTTTGCTTTGGGACTTGTGATGCTATACTAATGCAGATCCATATGTTACATGTGGTTACATTTAGCTACCTTCACTTTAAGGGAGTTGTATGGCCACATTTAGATGTGAAAAAATAACAGACAGAGAAAACCATTTCTATTCTAACAGTATTTGGGTCATTCTTGAGCTCTGGTAATATTTCAGGGTTGAGTTATTTACTTTATTTCTGAGTATTGCATCTAAACAAATTAATAATTGAATATATTATACATTATATATATACAGCATTCAAAAGTGACCAAAACATCAGCCAGGAAGCATAGGAACTGAGGAAGTGGTTTGTAGTCCCCCACCTGCAGAACCACTACTTTATTAGGCGTCATCTTGCTAACTGCCTATAATTTCACCTGTTGTCTATTCCATTTGCACAACAGCATGTGAAATTTATTGTCAATCAGTGTTGCTTCTAAGTGGACAGTTTTAATTCACAGAAGTGTGATTGGCTTGGAGTTACATTGTGTTGTTTAAGTGTTTTCCCTTTATTTTTTGAGCAGTGTATAACGATATTACAGGTTTATTAGTGGGAGAGAAACGTTGGGCCAGTTGTGTCTCCAGCCCTGTGGGACTCCCAATCACAGTCAGATGTGATACATAATAATACTTTTTGCTGTATTATTTGTTTGGTCTTTTCTGGTGGATTAAACTGAAATTTCAACCAATCACGGCCGGATGTGATATAGCCGAACATAACTAAGAATTACATTTGATGATAGAATTCTCCCCCTATCCTCCTTCTAGGCAAGTCTATTGTCCAGCTACTTGCTAATAGCCATAATGGCGCTGTACGACATGACCGTGTGTGTTTTGAAAGAGTGTTTTCCAGTTAGCAACAATTTGTTTACCATCATTAGACAACTTTGTTCCAATATTTCTGTCATTCAGTGATATTTATTGCCATAGTAATTGGTTATGGATCCATAACTAAATAAACATCTGCATTTTGAAAGAGTATTTGTATCATTGTTAAAGAAAGCGTAAAGATGTTGATGAAGATATACTGTACTGCTGTTTTGAGTTAGAAATGTAACACTTAAGAGCACTTAAGCATGGAATACATTGCAGGTAGGGTGATGTTCACACCTACAGTAGCTGTGATATAAAGAGTCTATTGTCCTGCTAATTGGGCTACAAGTGTTTGAAAACCTGTTTTGAAAATGCCACCAGCTGTCCAGCACTACTGTAAACAAAAACACAGCATCTTGGTTACATTCTTTATTTTGACCACGTCACAAATCATTTGTATCTACCTTTCCAATTGCTTTTAGAGTTTGGGATTTACAAATGTGCGCTTTTCATATCATTTTTTGTTAAATCCAGTTCGGATTTAAGTATAACTTTTGACTGACTCCTTTAATGAGAGGTCTACTGCTTTAATATTGAATAATGTCTGCCCTCCGAATTCATATCTAAGGGGCATTTTTCACACCATTATTAGTTACATTGTTTTAGTTTGAATGTGCAGACAGGCTCTAAGAACAGAGGGAGCATTTCCCTAGTCAGCGCCATTATGAATGCAATGCCCCTTAAAGTGTTGCTCTGTGCTACCCAGTGGGGTGGGGATCCAACCCCCCTTCCTCCTTCTCCCTTTCCCATAGGGTGTTACAGTGAAAGACGAGAAAGAACCTTTCAGAATGGAAGAGGAGGCTGTTATAGTGAAAGAACGTTTTAGAGAGGAAGAGGATGATGTCTCAATAAAGGTGAAGGAGGAAGATGTTTTGGGAGTGAAAGAGGAGGATACAGAATATCAGATTAACACTAGTGAGTACTGTCTTAAACAAGGGCACAAACTGTTGTTGAACTAATGTGGGGTTTTAAAGGGGCATTCTACTGAAGTTCTACACTTGAATATGTTGTTCAGTACTGTATAAATTGTTAAATTGTCAATCTGTCATTGGTACATACAATAGATTTTTTGGATCCCTACAAATCTGGATCCCTACAAATCAGCAGTGCTACACAATCTGGACCCTGTCTTTCTAAAAAATAATCAGCTGAAATTGTTCCAATCGCTATTACTAGTCTGTTCAACCTCTCTTTCGTATCGTCTGAGATCCCCAAAGATTGGAAAGCTGCTTCGGTCAACCCCCTCTTCAAAGGGGGAGACACTCTAGACCCAAACTGTTATAGACCAAATCCATCCTGCCCGACATTTCTAAAATCTTCAAAAGCCAAGTTAACAAACGATCACCGACCAGTTCGAATCCCACCGTACCTTCTCCACTATGCAATCTGGTTTCCGAGCTGGTCATGGGTGCACCTCAGCCACGCTCCAGGTCCTAAATGATATAATATCCGCCATCAATAAAAGACAGTACTGTGCAGCCGTCTTCATCAACCTGGCCAAGGCTTTCGACTCTGTCAATCATCGCATTCTTATCGGCAGACTCACTAGCCTTGGCTTCTCAAATGATTGCCAAGCCTGGTTCACCAACTGCTTCTCAGATAAGAGTTCAGTGTGTCAAATCGAAGGGCCTGTTGTCCGGACCTCTGGCAGTCTCTATGGGGGTGCCACAGGGTTCAATTCTTGGGCCGACTCTTTTCTGTGTATATATCAATGTAACCCTCTTGCTGCTGGTGACTCTGTGATCCACCTCTACTCAGATGACACCGATCGGTATACATCTGGCCCTTTTTGCACACTGTTAACAAACCTCCAAATGATTTTCAATGCCATACAACACTTCTTCTGTGGCCTCCAACTGCTTTTAAATGCAATAAAACTAAATGCATGCTCTTCAACCAATTGCTGCCCGCACCCACTAGCATCACTATTCTGGACGGTTCTGATTTAGAATATGTGGACGACTACAAATACCTAGGTGTCTGGTTAGACTGTAAACTCTCATTCCAGTCTCACATTAAGCATCTCCAATCCAAAATTAAATCTAGAATCGGCTTCCTATTTCACAACAAAGCCTGCTTCACTCGTGCTGCCAAACGTGCCCTCGTAAAACTGACTATCCTACCGATCTTTGACCTCGGCGATGTCATTTACAAAATAGCCTCCAACACCCTACTAAGCAAGCTGGATTTGGTTTCATTTGAAGTGATCTATTTGAAGATATTTCTGTCAGAGTTGACATTGTAGGGGATAGTCTGGCTCGCCGGGTCCTCCATATTACTTCACAGCCTGTACAAAAAAACAATTCTGACATGACTTCGGCATTCTTTGGAATTCTGATCGGTTTTATGTAAAATAGAAAAGAGAGATGTAACTTTGCATTGGGACTTGTGATGCTATACTAATGCAGATCCATATGTTACATGTGGTTACATTTGCTTACCTTCACTTTAAGGGAGTTGTATGCCCACATTTAAATGTGAAAAAATAACAGACAGAAAAAAACATTTCTATTCTAACAGTATTTGGGTCATTCTTGAGCTCTGGTAATATTTCAGTCCCACTGACTGATTTTGTATATACATTGAAATGTCCAGTATAATGAATTGAAATAAATATAGAATTAATTTAAACTTTATTATTACAAAATCATCTATTTTTTTATATGTCCCCCAGGCATTTCAATTCATTTTACTTGGGAAATGAATATTAAAATGTGCACATAATTGAATGCAAACATACATTTGTGTTATTTTGTTGAGAAAGTATTTTTATCAAATAAATGCATGATTATTGATTAAAATCACACCATGTAGCTCTGTCCCTCAGTCTACATGTAACGGGTTGTAAACCTGTGACAGGGTTGAGTTATTTACTTTGTTGTAATGTGCATCTAAACAAATTAATAATTGAATACATTATACGTTTATATATTGTTTATATTCACTTATAAAACATGCTGTAATGTGTTCCATGTGAACAGAATATATATTTTAAGGCAGGTAGCCTGGTGGTAGGAGAGTTGGTCAAGGCTCTTCAGTTGTTCCTTTAAGTTGCTCTGGATCCTAAATTTCTCAATGTTTATAGTGTATACATGTGTATATTATAAGAATGTTTGATTTAACGTTATTTCATTGAAACATCTAGGAATGATGGCACCCACATCAGCAGCAGAACGACAAAGGCAGTGTCTCAGCACGTCACAATGCTGACCCAGTAAAAAGGGAACAGTACCTTGAGAGATGGAAAAGGAATGTTGATTCAGGGGAAAAAGAAAAGATCAGTGATTTATTAAATGAGAGAGACCAGCATCAGAAGTGTAAACAGTGGAGAACAGCATACAAAAGAAGCAAGAGAGGAACGGAGCACTGAGGAACTGGACCACTAAGTCCACATCATGAGCGTTGAAGAGAACGGCAGACAGGTTTGGTGGCTAAGGCCGTTATGTCAGCGCGCACAGGAGCTTTACAAAGGCCTCCATGAGACAATCACGAATCACGTCAGTGAAGCTGTTCTGTGTGAAGAGTGCCGATGTTGGCGTATGCGATGGAGATGATGCTAAGGGCCGTTATGTCATTTAGATTCCGTCTCTCACACGGTTGAAGTGTACCTACGGTGAGTAGAGTGGGGACCTCTGAGGGATGATCCTGTCACAGACTTGGCATCAGAGAGTATATGAGCTCTATGGTTGTTGACTATCCCAAAGTGAGAAGACTAACAAGTCATTGAAATAGAACGGAAGGTTACCTAACAGAACCCTGGTTCTATGATATTCACCAGGTTACCTAACAGAACCCTGATTCTATGATATTCACCAGGTTACCTAACAGAACCCTGATTCTATGATATTCACCAGGTTACTAACAGAACCCTGGTTCATGATATTCACCAGGTTACCTAACAGAGCCCTGGTTCTATGATATTCCCAGGTTACCTAACAGAACCCTGGTTCTATGATATTCACCAGGTTACCTAACAGAACCCTGGTTCTATGATATTCACCAGGTTACCTAACAGAACCCTGGTCTATGATATTCACCAGGTTACCTAACAGACCTGATTCTATGATATTCACCAGGTTACTAACAGAACCCTGATTCTATGATATTCACCAGGTTACCTAACAGAACCCTGGTTCTATGATATTCACCAGGTTACCTAACAGAACCTGGTTCTATGATATTCACCAGGTTACCTAACAGAACCCTGATTCTATGATATTCACCAGGTTACCTAACAGAACCCTGATTCTATGATATTCACCAGGTTACCTAACAGAACCCTGGTTCTATGATATTCACCAGGTTACCTAACAGAACCCTGATTCTATGATATTCACCAGGTTACCTAACATAACCCTGGTTCTCTGATATTCACCAGGTTACCTAACAGAACCCTGGTTCTATGATATTCACAAGGTGAAAGTATATGAGCTCTATGGTAGTTGGTAGTTGACTAGGTTACCTTTCACACATGGAAGACAAACGTACTTAGATGTGAAGACGGGAGAGACTATGGCCATATATAGGAAGTGGAGTCGTCTGCTATTAGCTGTTGCGTGACAGATGTTGTTTGATTGGATCTCCTCGACTCCGCCCCTAACGAGGCTAATAATATCATAGAACCGGGGTTATGTTAGGTAACCTTAAGTTTCATGTCCTACTATGCTAATGTCTCTGTATTAAATTGCCCATAACTTTAACACTGGCAGAGATCCTGGAACTAATATACCCTTAAAGTATATTATATTCAACAATATATATAAAAAATCGAAACATTTATATTTTCAATATTTATATTTTCTATATTAATAAATTAATGTAAGAAATGTATGAATGAAATCAAAATACAAGTGAAATGCTGACAGTGAAATACTTACTTACAAGCCCTTAATTAATCAACAATGCAGTTTTAAGAAAAATAAGTGTTATGTATAAAAATACAAATAATTAATATTAAAGAGCAGCAGAAAAATAACAGTAGCGAGGCTGTATACAGGTATTACCGGTACAGAGTCAATGTGGAGGCTGTATACAGGAGGTACCGGTACAGAGTCAATGTGGAGGCTGTATACAGGAGGTACCGGTACAGAGTCAATGTGGAGGCTATATACAGGACGTACCGGTACAGAGTCAATGTGGAGGCTATATACAGGACGT
>NW_027002591.1:0-6204 GCF_036934945.1 Oncorhynchus masou masou
TGGTTCTTATGGTTGTATTCAGTTCTTCATATTAGATCTGACAGTATGAATGGTTCTTATGGTTGTATTCAGTTCTTCATATTAGATCTGACAGTATGAATGGTTCTTATGGTTGTATTCAGTTCTTCATATTGGATCTGACAGTATGAATGGTTCTTATGGTTGTATTCAGTTCTTCATATTAGATCTGACAGTATGAATGGTTCTTATGGTTGTATTCAGTTCTTCATATTAGATCTGACAGTATGAATGGTTCTTATGGTTGTATTCAGTTCTTCATATTAGATCTGACAGTATGAATGGTTCTTATGGTTGTATTCAGTTCTTCATATTAGATCTGACAGTATGAATTGTTCTTATGGTTGTATTCAGTTCTTCATATTAGATCTGACAGTATGAATGGTTCTTATGGTTGTATTCAGTTCTTCATATTAGATCTGACAGTATGAATGGTTCTTATGGTTGTATTCAGTTCTTCATATTAGATCTGACAGTATGAATGGTTCTTATGGTTGTATTCAGTTCTTCATATTAGATCTGACAGTATAAATGGTTCTTATGGGCTGAGTGCCTGGAGTGTTTTCGTATGACTACAGTCAGGAGTTCTCTCTGACCCTGTGATGTCACCAGCACATTAAGTACATTCACCTTAAGATAGCCAGGTGAGACAACCACATATCACAGTAAACATATTTCTCCTCAATTAGTCAGTGTCACATTATTATTATGATTTGTATTATTATTATTGGTCTTTTTTGGGGGGGGTACTCTTTAAAGACTGAGGTGTTTCAGACCATTTCGGGCAGTTGGGCAAAGACTCTGCTTCACTGACAGAGGGATAAAGTGTGAAAAGAATGATCTGTTTGCAAACAATGTAAAAAAAATAACATTTATAATTGAGTTATTAATAAAGCCGCATTCAAAAATGGTCTCTTTCTTGTTTTCTTGTGTAAGGCAGCTCCAAAATGCAGGTCTTTCAGCCTCGCTCATTGTCTACTGTGGAGGTGGGTTAAGCCAGCAGAAAATAGAGCGTTTGTGCCGTGATTGGCTCAGTGTTCTGTCATTCATGTGGACAATACGTCACTACCTGTCAGGATTTGGCCAGGGTTGTTCCGGGTTTTGGTCAGTAGATGTCCCCATTGTGCTTTTTGTCCCTATGTTTTTCCCTTGATCCCCATTATTATTTGCACCTGTGTCTCGTTTCCCCTGATTGTATTTAAACCCTTTGTTTCCCTCAGTTCTGTGCTCTGTGTTTGTATGTTAGCACCCTTCCCTAGTGTTCTGTGTGCTCTTGTCGATTCCGGGTGAAGTTCTTGTGGTATTCTGTTTTTTGTTTTTGTTTATTTTTTGGTGAGTTTCTTTTGAGGTCTTTTTGTGTTTTTCCTACCACCTTTTGGATTTGCCATTTTTTGTATTTTAGGATTTTTTTCTTTATTAAATACACCGTCTTAAGTACTGCTGTGTCTGCCTCATCTTCTGGGTTCTGCTGTCTATTCGTGGCTCAGTTGGTTAAGTGACTGTTTCTCACTCCGGAGACCCAGGTTCGAAACCGGGTCCTGACAGAAACACAGAGCCAAAAATGAACCCAGAGGCAGCCAGTTCCCAGGACCTTTTTGCCACGCTATCCCACCACCAGGAGACTGTCCAACGCCACGAAGCCGCCCTGGTTCAGCAAGAGGCCTTAATGGCTAGACATTCTCATCTTCTGTCAGAGATGCTGACTTCCATTAAGCAAATATCTGGTCGACTTACCCCGGCAACAGTTTCCGTCCCAGTACCTCAGGTTCACGTACCCATGGCAGTTAACCCCCTGGCTGAACCTCGTCTTCCACCTCCCCAACGGTTCTCAGGTGATCCAAGTGCTTGTAAAGGCTTTCTCACTCAATGTTCTCTCTCCTTTGAGCTGCAACCCTCGTCGTTTCCCACCGACCGGTCTAAGATCGCATATATCATTACCCTGCTGTCGGAAAAAGCCCTGGCCTGGGCTACTGCTGTGTGGGATGCCCATAGTTCCTGCTGTGCCAGCTACTCTGCCTTTGCTGAGGAATTCAAACGAGTGTTTCAAGGCCCAAGCAGTGGTTCTGACTCAGCCAAACAGCTCCTGACTCTCCATCAAGGTTGGCGCAGCGTGACGGACTATGCCATCCAGTTCCGCACGGTGGCAGCAGCGAGTGGCTGGAACAACGAGGCGCTCACGGTGTGCTTTCTGAAAGGCCTTTCCGACACTATCCAAGATGAACTGGCCACTCGGGAACCACCGGACAATCTCGAGTCCCTGATCAAGTTGGCCTCACGCATTGACCAGCGTCTGAGAGAGAGAGAACTCAACCGTAGACCTCTAGCCCCTATCAGTCCCAGCTCCGAGTCCCCACCTTTATCATCGCTGGCTCCACCGGAACCCATGCAGATTGGACGCATCTCCCAGGCTGAGAGAGACCGCCGGATGAGGAGCGACGCTGTCTATATTGCGGCAAACCGGGCCATTTCCGTTCCACGTGTCCGTGCTCCAGGGAAACGCTCTGTCCCGTACAGACCGGGGGAACTGTAACGGGAAACATAACCTCCTCCCATCCGTCCAACTCCCGTCTGCTCATTCCAGTCACCCTCTCCTGGGACAACCACAAGCTTCACCTTCAAGCCTTGGTAGACTCTGGAGCCGCAGGTAACTTCATGGATGGTGTCTGGGCGAAGGAGAATGGCGTTCCCTCTGAACCTCTAAGTGACCCCATGAGGGTTACTACATTGGATGGAAGCCCTTTGGGATCTGGACTTGTCACTCATGTCACTACCTCCTTGAGACTTTCAGTTTCACAACACCAGGAATTGATGAACTTTCATTTGATCTCCTGTTCCGAGTTCCCTCTCGTCCTTGGATACCCCTGGCTTCACAGCCATAACCCTCACATCGACTGGTCTGTGGGCACTATCAAGCAGTGGGGTCCTACGTGCCAAGCTACTTGTATTTTCCAGAATTCCCGAGTTCTACTCCCGAGTCTTTAGAATCCATCGACCTGACCCGAGTTCCCGAGTGTTACCATGACCTCAAACTGGTGTTTAGCAAACAGAGGGCCACCATGCTACCACCCCATAGATCTTACGATTGCCCCATCGACCTGTTTCCGGGCACTTGCCCCCCAGGGGTCGGATCTTTTCCCTATCTCCACCCGAACGAGCTGCTATGGATACCTACATCAAGGACTCTCTGGAAGCAGGCCTCATGCGTCCATCAACCTCCCCGGCGGGAGCAGGGTTTTTCTTTGTGGCCAAGAAAGATGGTGGATTACGTCCTTGCATCGACTACCGGGGACTCAATGACATAACCGTCCGTAACCGTTACCCGCTACCCCTTATGGCCACAGCCTTCGAGCTGCTCCAGGAAGCAGTTGTTTTCACTAAGCTTGACCTGCGGAACGCATACCATCTTGTGCGGATCAGACCTGGTGACGAGTGGAAGACCGCTTTCAACACGCCTACTGGTCACTATGAATACTTGGTGATGCCCTTCGGCCTGACCAACGCCCCAGCGGTGTTCCAAGCGCTCATAAACGATGTGCTTAGGGATATGCTTAACATATTTGTGTTCGTTTACTTGGATGACATCCTCATCTTTTCGAGCTCCTTCAAGAACACACTAAGCATGTCAGACAAGTACTCAAACGCCTCCTGGACAGCCATCTGTACGTTAAGCCGGAAAAATGTGAATTCCATTCATCCCGAGTACAATTCCTGGGATTTGTAGTGGAACCCGGTCGAGTCCAAATGGACCCTAGGAAGGTAGGGGCGGTAGCGGATTGGCCCACCCCCAAATCCGTTAAGGATGTTCAGCGTTTCCTGGGCTTCACAAACTTTTACCGCAAGTTCATCAAGAACTTCAGTTTGGTGGCAGCTCCTCTCTCAGCTTTAACCAAAGGTGGCAATGCAAGGTTTTTGTGGGGAAGAGAAGCTGAGACGGCCTTCCAAGGACTCAAGCAGCGCGTCCTCTCTGCTCCCATCCTGATACTACCGACTACGGATGAACCATTTGTGGTGGAGGTAGACGCATCAGAGGTTGGTGTTGGAGCTGTCCTGTCTCAGAGGGGTGAAGACAAGAAGCTTCATCCGTGCGCTTTCTTCTCACACCGGCTTACCCCGACTGAGAGGAACTACGATGTGGGGATCGTGAACTCCTAGCGGTTAAGATGGCATTGAAGGAATGGAGACACTGGCTCGAGGGGGCTTCTCACCCGTTTCAAGTGCTTACGGACCACAAAAATCTGGAGTATATCCAGCAGGCGAAGCGATTGAACTCTAGACAAGCTAGATGGTCTCTTTTCTTCAATCGATTCCAGTTTATCCTCACCTATCGGCCCGGGTCGAAGAATCTCAAACCGGATGCCCTGTCCCGAGTCTACGCTCCTGCCATTCGAGATGACACGGACATGCCTGTCCTTCCTGCTGCTAAGATTGTGGCTCCGATCTCGTGGCAAGTTGAGGATACCGTGAGACGTGCTCAAGCTAGCGAACCGGACCCTAAAGGAGGCCCTGCCAATCGGTTGTTTGTCCCCAAGGCAGTGAGGACTCAGGTCCTTCTGTGGGGGCACTCCTCTCGCCTCACCTGTCATCCGGGCGTAGGTCGCACCTTGGAGTTCATCCAGCGTAAGTTCTGGTGGCCTACCATAAGAGAAGACGTTGCCACTTTCGTCAATGCCTGCCCCGTGTGCTGCCAGGGCAAATCTTCTCACCTCCGCCCTCAAGGACTCCTTCACCCTTTACCTGTTCCCCACAGACCCTGGTCCCATATCTCATTGGACTTTATTACTGGACTTCCTCCATCCCATGGCAATACTACTATCCTAGTCATAATCGACAGGTTTTCAAAGGCGGCCAGGTTCGTCCCTCTGACTAAGTTACCTTCTGCCAAGGAAACGGCTGAGTTGGTAATTAATCATGTGTTCCGAGTCTTCGGCATTCCTCAAGATGTGGTTTCTGACAGAGGTCCCCAGTTCGCCTCAAGGTTTTGGAAGGCCTTCTGCCAACTCATGGGGGCTTCTGCCAGTTTATCTTCAGGGTACCATCCGGAGTCCAACGGCCAAACAGAGAGGATGAATCAAGAGCTGGAAACCACCCTCCGATGTATGACTCGTGACAACCCGTCCACATGGTCATCCTTTATTGTTTGGGCCGAATACGCGCACAACACCTTGCGCTCCTCCTCCACTGGTATGTCCCCGCACGAGTGTCAGTTTGGCTATGCTCCTCCATTGTTCCCGGACCAGGAGGCAGAAGTCAGAGTGCCTTCAGCCTTGAGGTTCGTCAGACGCTGTCGGCTTATGTGGAGGAAGACCCGTCTTAATCTGATGCGTTCCTCACAGAGGTATCAACAACAAGCCAACAGACGTCGCCGTCCCGGGCCTACCCTGCGCCCCGGCCAGAGAGTCTGGCTTTCCACAAGAGACTTACCTCTACGGGTGGAGTCTCGCAAGCTGTCCCAAAAATACATCGGTCCCTTCAAGGTTGCCAGGAGAGTTAACCCAGTTTCTTATCGCCTACACTTACCCAGATCCCTTAAGATTAATCCCACATTTCATGTGTCATTGTTAAAACCTGTTGTTTTTCTCCCCTTGTCCCGGCAGACAGACCTCCCCCTCCGCCTCGTGTCATTGGAGGCCAGCCGGCTTATACCGTCCACCGGATACTGGATTCCCGCCGGGTGCAGCGGTCCTGGCAGTATCTGGTGGACTGGGAAGGCTACGGTCCTGAGGAGCGCTCCTGGGTTCCTGCCAAAGACATCCTGGACCCTGACCTCATTCGTCAGTTCAGGGTCCTCCACCCTGAGAGAGCTGGTAGGAACGTCAGGAGCCGTTCCTAGGGGGGATTCTGTCAGGATTTGGCCAGGGTTGTTCCGGGTTTTGGTCAGTAGATGTCCCCATTGTGCTTTTTGTCCCTATGTTTTTCCCTTGATCCCCATTATTATTTGCACCTGTGTCTCGTTTCCCCTGATTGTATTTAAACCCTTTGTTTCCCTCAGTTCTGTGCTCTGTGTTTGTATGTTAGCACCCTGCCCTAGTGTTCTGTGTGCTCTTGTCGATTCCGGGTGAAGTTCTTGTGGTATTCTGTTTTTTGTTTTTGTTTATTTTTGGTGAGTTTCTTTTGAGGTCTTTTTGTGTTTTTCCTACCACCTTTTGGATTTGCCATTTTTTGTATTTTAGGATTTTTTTCTTTATT
>NW_027002592.1:0-5000 GCF_036934945.1 Oncorhynchus masou masou
CATCTCCCCGCTGAACTCGGACACTTTCTCCTCTTAGCGTGCCTCACAGACTCTGTCTGACCATCTCCGCTGAACTCGGACACTTTTCCTCTGGCCTTGCCCTCGCAGACTCTGTCTGAACATCTCCCGCTGAATCCCGGACACTTTCTCCTCTTAGCGTGCCCCTCGCAGACTCTGTCTGACCATCTCCCGCTGAACTCGGACCCTTTCTCCCTCATAGCGTGCCCTGCAGACTCTGTCTGACCATCTCGCTTGAACTCGGACACTTTCTCCTCTTGCGTGCCCTCACAGACTCTGTCTGACCATCTCCCGCTGAACTCGGACACTTTCTCCTCTTAGCGTGCCCCTCACAGACTCTGTCTGACCATCTCCTCTGAACTGGGACACTTTCTCCCCCTTGGCGTGCCTCGCAGACTTGTCTGACCATCTCCCTCTGAACTCGGACACTTTCTCCTCTTAGCGTGCCCTCGCAGACTCTGTCTGACCATCTCCCGCTGAACTCGGACACTTTCTCCTCTTAAGCGTGCCCCTCGCAGACTCTGTCTGACCATCTCCCCGCTGAACTCGGACACTTTCTCCTCTTAAGCGTGCCCTCACAGACTCTGTCTGACCATCTCCCGCTGAACTCGGACACTTTCTCCTCTTAAGCGTGCCCTCACAGACTCTGTCTGACCATCTCCCGCTGAACTCGGACACTTTCTCCTCTTAAGCGTGCCCTCGCAGACTCTGCCTGACCATCTCCCGCTGAACTGACCATCTCCCGCTGACACTTTCTCCTCTTAAGCGTGCCCTCACAGACTCTGTCTGACCATCTCCCGCTGAACTCGGACACTTTCTCCTCTTAAGCGTGCCCTCGCAGACTCTGTCTGACCCTCACCCGATGGACTCAAACACTTTCTCCTCTTAAGCGTGCCCTCACAGACTCTGTCTGACCCTCACCCGATGGACTCAAACACTTTCTCCTCTTAAGCGTGCCCTCACAGACTCTGTCTGACCCTCACCCGATGGACTCAAACACTTTCTCCTCTTAAGCGTGCCCTCACAGGCTCTGTCTGACCATCTCCCGCTGAACTCGGACACTTTCTCCTCTTAAGCGTGTCCTCACAGACTCTGTCTGACCCTCACCCGATGGACTCAAACACTTTCTCCTCTTCAGCGTGCCCTCACAGACTCTGTCTGACCCTCACCCGATGGACTCAAACACTTTCTCCTCTTAAGCGTGCCCTCACAGACTCTGTCTGACCCTCACCCGATGGACTCAAACACTTTCTCCTCTTAAGCGTGCCCTCACAGGCTCTGTCTGACCATCTCCCACTGAACTCGGACACTTTCTCCTCTTAAGCGTGCCCTCACAGACTCTGTCTGACCATCTCCCGCTGAACTCGGACACTTTCTCCTCTTAAGCGTGCCCTCGCAGACTCTGTCTGACCATCTCCCGCTGAACTCGGACACTTTCTCCTCTTAAGCGTGCCCTCACAGACTCTGTCTGACCATCTCCCGCTGAACTCGGACACTTTCTCCTCTTAAGCGTGCCCTCGCAGACTCTGTCTGACCCTCACCCGATGGACTCAAACACTTTTCTCCTCTTAAGCGTGCCCTCACAGACTCTGTCTGACCCTCACCCGATGGACTCAAACACTTTCTCCTCTTAAGCGTGCCCTCACAGACTCTGTCTGACCCTCACCCGATGGACTCAAACACTTTCTCCTCTTAAGCGTGCCCTCACAGGCTCTGTCTGACCATCTCCCGCTGAACTCGGACACTTTCTCCTCTTAAGCGTGTCCTCACAGACTCTGTCTGACCCTCACCCGATGGACTCAAACACTTTCTCCTCTTCAGCGTGCCTCACAGACTCTGTCTGACCCTCACCCGATGGACTCAAACACTTTCTCCTCTTAAGCGTGCCCTCACAGACTCTGTCTGACCCTCACCCGATGGACTCAAACACTTTCTCCTCTTAAGCGTGCCCTCACAGGCTCTGTCTGACCATCTCCCACTGAACTCGGACACTTTCTCCTCTTAAGCGTGCCCTCACAGACTCTGTCTGACCATCTCCCGCTGAACTCGGACACTTTCTCCTCTTAAGCGTGCCCTCACAGACTCTGTCTGACCATCTCCCGCTGAACTCGGACACTTTCTCCTCTTAAGCGTGCCCTCACAGACTCTGTCTGACCATCTCCGCTGAACTCGGACACTTTCTCCTCTTAAGTGTGCCCTCGCAGACTCTGTCTGACCATCTCCCGCTGAACTAGGACACTTTCTCCTCTTAAGCGTGCCCTCACAGACTCTGTCTGACCATCTCCGCTGAACTCGGACACTTTCTCCTCTTAAGCGTGCCCTCACAGACTCTGTCTGACCATCTCCCGCTGAACTCGGACACTTTCTCCTCTTAAGCGTGCCCTCACAGACTCTGTCTGACCATCTCCCGCCTGAACTCGACACTTTCTCCTCTTAAGCGTGCCCTCACAGACTCTGTCTGACCATCTCCCGCTGAACTCGGACACTTTCTCCTTAGCGTGCCTCACAGACTCTGCCTGACCATCTCCCGCTGAACTCGGACACTTTCTCCTCTTAAGCGTGCCCCCCTTACAGACTCTGCCTGACCATCTCCCGCTGAACTCGGACACTTTCTCCTCTTAACAGACTCTGTCTGACCATCTCCCGCTGAACTCGGACACTTTCTCCTCTTAAGCGTGCCCTCACAGACTCTGCCTGACCATCTCCCGCTGAACTCGGACACTTTCTCCTCTTAAGCGTGCCCTCACAGACTCTGCCTGACCATCTCCCGCTGAACTCGGACACTTTCTCCTCTTAAGCGTGCCCTCGCAGACTCTGTCTGACCATCTCCCGCTGAACTCGGACACTTTCTCCTCTTAAGCGTGCCCTCACAGACTCTGCCTGACCATCTCCCTCTGAACTCGGACACTTTCTCCTCTTAAGCGTGCCCTCACAGACTCTGTCTGACCATCTCCCGCTGAACTCGGACACTTTCTCCTCTTAAGCGTGCCCTCACAGACTCTGTCTGACCATCTCCCGCTGAACTCGGACACTTTCTCCTCTTAAGCGTGCCCTCACAGACTCTGCCTGACCATCTCCCTCTGAACTCGGACACTTTCTCCTCTTAAGCGTGCCCTCACAGACTCTGTCTGACCATCTCCCGCTGAACTCGGACACTTTCTCCTCTTAAGCGTGCCCTCACAGACTCTGTCTGACCATCTCCCGCTGAACTCGGACACTTTCTCCTCTTAAGCGTGCCCTCACAGACTCTGTCTGACCATCTCCGCTGAACTCGGACACTTTCTCCTCTTAAGCGTGCCCTCACAGGCTCTGTCTGACCATCTCCCACTGAACTCGGACACTTTCTCCTCTTAAGCGTGCCCTCACAGGCTCTGTCTGACCATCTCCCACTGAACTCGGACACTTTCTCCTCTTAAGCGTGCCCTCACAGACTCTGTCTGACCATCTCCCTCTGAACTCGGACACTTTCTCCTCTTAAGCGTGCCCTCACAGACTCTGCCTGACCATCTCCCGCTGAACTCGGACACTTTCTCCTCTTAAGCTGCCCTCACAGACTCTGTCTGACCATCTCCCTCTGAACTCGGACACTTTCTCCTCTTAAGCGTGCCCTCACAGACTCTGTCTGACCATCTCCCGCTGAACTCGGACACTTTCTCCTCTTAAGCGTGCCCTCGCAGACTCTGTCTGACCATCTCCCGCTGAACTCGGACACTTTCTCCTCTTAAGCGTGCCCTCACAGGCTCTGTCTGACCATCTCCCGCTGAACTCGGACACTTTCTCCTCTTAAGCGTGCCCTCACAGACTCTGCACCAAGTTCTTCATTCTGTCTGTTAGCTACCGCTAACCAATGTGTTCAAATATGAACGTGCTCAATTATAACGTGACTTGCAGTCTTAATTTAGGTCCTGATTGGTCAAAGAGCTTATTTGACGCATCAGATAATGTTATTTGAAGTGTCGCTTTTTTTGACACGCAAAAGACCCAAACGGTGTTCCAAACCCCCTGGGTGTTAAAGCTAATACAACCGTCTATTCTCGATCACCATCACAACATGGACCTTCCAATCGGTTCTGATGGCAAGTATGGAGAAGAAAGAACTGTCTATTCTTGATCACCATCAGAACCCTCCAATTGGTATGAAGAAGAAAAAACAGTTTATTCTCGATCACCATCAGAACCCTCCAATTGGTATGAAGAAGAAAAAACAGTTTATTCTCGATCACCATCAGAACCCTCCAATTGGTATGAAGAAGAAAAAACAGTTTATTCTCGATCACCATCAGAAGCCTCCAATTGGTATGAAGATGAAAAACAGTTTATTCTCGATCACCATCAGAACCTCCAATTGGTATGAAGAAGAAAAAACAGTTTATTCTCGATCACCATCAGAAGCCTCCAATTGGTATGAAGATGAAAAAACAGTTTATTCTCGATCACCATCAGAAGCCTCCAATTGGTATGAAGAAGAAAAAACAGTTTATTCTCGATCACCATCAGAACCCTCCAAGTATGAAGAGAAAAAAAGAAGGGGGGAAAAATTCAGCGTTCCCCCTGTGTGCCATTACCCTTCGCCAGGATTTCAGAAGAACAGTGGTTCAAAGGGTGGACTGATTGAAATATGTCAGAATGCTTGCCAATCTGTACTCCTCGTCACCTCTACACTAGTTGAAAGCCACCAGGCCTCTCTAAGCAGCAGGGATCCCATGGTGGCGGCTGTGTCCTGTCTTATGGTTTCACTCGTTAGCTACGACTTTCTCTCAAACCGAGTCAAGATGATCCAGAGAGAGCCAACAACCTTAAGGGAAGGAGGGAGATGGAGAGAAAGTCTGGGTCACAAATGTCACCCCTATTGCCTATATATTCCTATGGGCCCTGCTCAAAAGTAGAGCATTATAAGGATTAGGGTGCCATTTGGGAATAAGCTGAAGGCTATGCTCTGCATGGATGACTGTTCTTCTGACTAGAATGATAGCTTGTTGGAG
>NW_027002593.1:0-6202 GCF_036934945.1 Oncorhynchus masou masou
CCGTCTCCAATAAGACAGGCCACTCTCCAATAAGACAGGCCACTCTCCAATAAGACAGGCCACTCTCCAATAAGACAGGCCACTCTCCAATAAGACAGGCCACTCTCCAATAAGACAGGCCACTCTCCAATAAGACAGGCCACTCTCCAATAAGACAGGCCACTCTTCAATAAGACAGGCCACTCTCCAATAAGACAGGCCACTCTCCAATAAGACAGGCCACTCTCCAATAAGACAGGCCACTCTTCCCTCAAATAAGCTGAGAATTTTGATAACTAAAAGACAGATTGGATTCTTCTCATTGTCTCTTTACAGCAAAAAAATTGCAATATTCTTGGCTGGGTCTCTCTGCTTTTCTTTGTGGTCGCAACTCAACAGTCTTCTATTTGGTCCAAATTGAGGGCCCTATGATTTAGAAGTAATCCACAGCATTGGGTGAGTGGACGCCTAATCAGGTTATGCAATCAATCTGGTCTGGTGAATTTCTTAAATGTCCGGTCAATTCAAATGCTGCCAGTATAATGTCTGGTGCCATTTTCCTAACGGAAACAATGCCACCCACCACTAGATTCGTACCTCAACCTCAACTTTCAGGCTGATGGGGACTTTGGTGGTGGCAGGGTCCTAGGCTAGCAGCGTCCCCCTGGGTAAGGATGTCCTCAGCTGGCTTGTCGTGCCCTGCCCCTACTGGACGGAGCAGACTGGGGAGAACCATCCTCTGGAGGGAAGATCTGAGGTGGACCAGAGATAAAGAGATAAACTCATGCTGTATCAGAAAGAGATTAATCCACCTTTTCATGTGAATGTGGTTTTGGTTGTCCAACTTTGTGGTAATATTACCAAAGCTACCTTTCAAGGGATACTTGGGATTTTGGCAATCAAGCCCTTTATCAACTACCTCAGAATCAGATTATCATGGATACCATTTGACTCTGCATCAGTATGAAAGGGAGGGGAGTTAAAGGTAGTTATCACGAGCCAACGGTAACAAGCATTAGCGCAATGACTGGAAGTCTATGGTATCTACTAACATACTGGTTACTCCCATAGACTTCCAGTCCTTCTTGCGCTAAAGCCTCTAACGTTAACGCGAGGCCACCAAACATAACTGTTAGTATCCACTGGTTCCATCTAACTATGGGAAGTGGATAAAGAGCATTTATCAAAATACCAAGTATCCTTTAAGATGAAGGCATAACTATAATTCACACTGGATGAGTGTCTGCAGACTGACTAAAATGTAAAGCTTTTTTACACTGTATTCTCACAGGCCATGAGGCTGTCAGCCTGGGCTAAAGGCAGTGTGAACGTGGCTATAGATACCTAATGCCAAGTCTTCACAATGTGTTATGACTGCACCATAATGCATTGTATACATATATGCCTTAAGTGAAGTGTTATCATTATCTGCATGTCATACACTCCTTTTGGGAGAGAGCAGATTAAAGAGTTAGATCAGGTCTTTGGCAGTGATTCTTCTAATACAACGTCATACAAAACTCAAGCCGACCGGCATCCTATTGTTTCTGCAATGAACAGATGTTTTTAGGTGTTCTGATTTATAGCAACACCAGTGCTTACCTCGATGGATCCATCTTTCACTCTGGGAGACTAGAATGGGACACGACACAAAGATTAACAGACGTCAACAGAACATGCAATGAAGGTTTTCCCTCCACACAGAATAACAGGTTGATTGATTGAGGAGTCCGAGGTGGCATTGAACCACGACAGGGTTCAGATAGAATTTAAAATAATCAATATCTGTGCTTGATTGAACTTGCTTGGTACAATGAAAACAATAGAATAGTTGCAAGAGTGTAAACCCACTCCAGGCAGACTAGAGCAAACCATAAGGGATGGTTTCCCAGACATAGATTGAATCCTGAACTAAACAGCTCTTCCGATGAACATCTCCATTGAGAATGCTTTTTAGTCCAGGACAAGGCTTAATCTGTGTCTGAGACACCGTCCGAAGCTAAAGTATTGTAAGATTTTCAATAGTATTTGAACGTAGGTCTGATGTCTAGGTTAAGTGTAACTAGGTTAGTCTCCCCTTAGAGCTGCCACGGCTGCCCTGGCCCTCCTCCTCTCCATATCCAGCTCCCATCATCACTCACTCCCACTCCCCGTCTTCTGTCTTGTGGAGACGACCACTGGAACCAGGCACAGCGCACTAAGCACACTATTCTATCTTTAGCATGGTGAGTAAAACACACTATTCTATCTTTAGCGTGGCGTTGAGTGTGAGTGGAGTGTAAAACACACTATTCTATCTTTAGCGTGGTGTGGAGTAAAACACACTATTCTATCTTTAGCATGGTGGAGTGTAAAAACACTATTCTATCTTCATGGTATCTTTAGCATGGTGGAGTACTATTATGCTGGCATGGTGTGGAGTGGAGTGTAAAACACACTATTCATCTTTGTGGTGTGGAGTGGAGTGTAAAACACACTATTCTATCTTTGCATGGTGAGTAAAACACTGTTTATCTTTGGCATGGGTGAGTAAAACACACTATTCCTCTTTGGCATGGTGTGGGTGGGTGTAAAACACACTATTCTATCTTTAGCGTGGTGTGGGTGGGTGGCATATTCTATCTTTAGCATGGTGTGGGTGGAGTATAAAACACACTATTCTATCTTCCAGCATGGTGTGGGTGGGTGTAAAACACACTATTCTATCTTTAGCATGGTGTGGAGTGGAGTGTAAAACACACTATTCTATCTTTAGCATGGTGTGGAGTGGAGTAAAACACACTATTCTATCTTTAGCATGGTGTGGAGTGGAGTAAAACACACTATTCTATCTTTAGCATGGTGTGGAGTAAAACACACTATTCTATCTTTAGCGTGGTGTGGTGTTGAGTACAACACACACCTAAACACACTATTCTATCTTTAGCATGGTGTGGAGTGGAGTAAAACACACACCTAAACACACTATTCTATCTTTAGCATGGTGTGGAGTGGAGTAAAACACACACCTAAACACACTATTCTATCTTTAGCATGGTGTGGTGTGGAGTAAAACACACCGAAACACACTATTTTATCTTTAGCATGGTGTGGTGTGGTTTGGAGTAAAAAAACATACCTTGGACCAGTCCCTCGAAATCATGTACACAAACTTTAAATATCGTAAAACCATAGACACAAAATGCATCATTTCCCTGCCATACTGTAGGCCTACTGCCTTACATAGCAGGAAGGAAGTGATTATGTTAAGCATGATGTGTAGATTTCTGTTTGATGTCCTATGTACACTAACCTGGAATAAGCACTTTAGAGCCTGTTCGGGAACTGTCGCTGAATAACATTTTTATAGAACTGCATTGTATGAAACAGCTATGACTTATGTGTCATGTGAATTCCACTGTGTGCAGCTATGCAATGGTTATAATTTTGTTGTCATTACCTTTTGGATCTGTCTCCTATCGATGGACCTTTCTGAAGGAGCTTCTTCCAAGTATTCATTATTCTGCATGACCGAGACAGACAGACAAGATTAAGTCCCATGACAACATTGTTCTATTTTTCTTTGCAACAGTCCAAGGCACTGCATCTCAGTGCTATAGGCGTCACTACAGACACCGTGGTTCCGAATCTAGGCTGTATCACAACCGGCCGTGATTGGGAGTCCCATAGGCGCGCACAACTGACCCAGCGTCATCCGGGTTTGGCCGGTGTAGGCCGTCATTGTCAATAAAAAATCTGTTCTTACCAAGTTAATTGCCAAGTTAAATAAAAAATAATATTTGTCAAAGGTACTACATATTACGGATGCAATACATGCACAGTGTACAAAACATTAGGAACAGCCACTCTTTCCATGACAGACTGAACAGTTGAATACAGGTGAAAGCTATGATCCCTTACTGATGTCACTTGTTGAATTGTCTTCAATCATGTAAATAGAAGGGAGGGGACATGTTAAAGAATGATTGTTAAGCCTTGAGACAACTGAGAAGTGGATTAGTACATATGCCATTCAGAGGGTGAATGGGCAAGAGAAAATATTGGAAGTGCCTTTGAACAGGGTTTGTTAGAAGGTGCCAAGCACACGGTTTGAGTGATTCCAGAACTGCAACGCTGCTGTTTTTTCACGCTGAACAGTTTCCCGTATGTATCAAGAACGGTCCACCACCCAAAGGACATCCAGCCAACTTGACACAACTGTGGGAAGCATTGGAGATGGGCCAGCATCCCTGTGGAACGCTTTAGACACCTTAGTGTGGAGTGAACGAATTGAGGCTGTTCTAATGGCAAAATCGGGTGTAACTCAATATTTGGTATGTGTTCCTAAAGTTTTGTACACTCAATGTATAATACAGTATGTCTTACCTTTGCTTTAGTGAAGAATTTATGCTTTAGCAGCTCAGCAGCAGTCGGTCTGAAAGACAGAGTGAGACAATTCTTTACTACTCTGCAGGACCGTAAACGCACCATGGAGGGAGGAGAATCCACTCAAAATAAAATGGGATTAAGAAAAGTTGAGACCCAGAATACGATGACTAGGTGAATAATAATAATAGTAGCTGCTTTCTGGTGTGCCATACAAAGGACAATGCTAACTTGGAGAAATTGTGTCACAGTGGAATTAGGACGCCAACCTGGTTGTAAAACATCTGATTACTAGAAGCACATTTGTTAGATTAGGGCTGAAGCAAAAGCCTTAAGGGGGAAGCTCTCCAGAAATTCTCCTGCGCTATACCCATCTCAGATCAGTTACATAGTCAGTGGTCCGATGTGACTCGGTTAGACCGGGGTAGTAGGTTCAATTCCCACTGGGGCCATATACTAAAATGTATGCAATCACTACTGTAAGGCACTTTGGATAAAAGCGTCTGCTAAATGGGATACATTGTATTGTTGAGTGTTTGGGATAGTCACCTTTTCTCAGGCTCCTTCTGTAGACAGAGTGAGATCATCTTCCTGAAGGACTTGCCATACTTCTTCACCATCTCCTTGTCCTGGATGCCCGTCTCCAAGCAGGGAGGGTCATTCTGCAGGGTCAGCATGAGCACCTACACCCACACAACACCAGGTCATGACCGGGTTATTACACACACACAACACCAGGTCACGACCGGGTTATTACCCCCACACACACACCAACACCAGGTCACGACCGGGTTATAACCCACACACAACACCATCTCCTTGTCCTGGATGCCCGTCTCCAAGCAGGGAGGGTCATTCTGCAGGGTCAGCATGAGCACCTACACCCACACAACACCAGGTCATGACCGGGTTATTACACACACACAACACCATCTCCTTGTCCTGGATGCCCGTCTCCAAGCAGGGAGGGTCATTCTGCAGGGTCAGCATGAGCACCTACACCCACACAACACCAGGTCATGACCGGGTTATTACACACACACAACACCATCTCCTTGTCCTGGATGCCCGTCTCCAAGCAGGGAGGGTCATTCTGCAGGGTCAGCATGAGCACCTACACCCACACAACACCAGGTCATGACCGGGTTATTACCCACACACACACACAACACCAGGTCATGACCAGGTTATTACCCACACACACAACACCAGGTCATGACCGGGTTATTACCCACACACACACACACACACACAACACCAGGTCATGACCAGGTTATTACCCACACACACACACACACAACACCAGGTCACGACCGGGTTATTACCCACACACACCCACACAACACCAGGTCACGACCAGGTTATTACCCCCACACAACACCAGGTCATGACCGGGTTATTACCCCCACACAACACCAGGTCATTACCCACACACAACACCAGGTCATTACCCACACACAACACCAGGTCATGACCGGGTTATTACCCACACACAACACCAGGTCATGACCGGGTTATTACCCACACACAACACCAGGTCATTACCCACACACAACACCAGGTCATTACCCACACACAACACCAGGTCATGACCGGGTTATTACCCACACACAACACCAGGTCATGACCGGGTCATTACCCACACACCACCAGGTCATAACCAGGTTATTACCCACACACACACACACACACAACACCAGGTCATGACCGGGTCATTACCCCCACACAACACCAGGTCATGACCGGGTCATTACCCCCACACAACACCAGGTCATGACCGGGTCATTACCCCCACACAACACCAGGTCATGACCGGGTCATTACCCCCACACAACACCAGGTCATGACCGGGTCATTA
>NW_027002594.1:0-6201 GCF_036934945.1 Oncorhynchus masou masou
AAAATGAAACCCCATTACACTCTGACAGAAGAGAGGCTGTGTCAGAAATGAAACCCCATTACACACTGACAGAAGAGAGAGAGGCTGTGTCAGAAATGAAATCCCATTACACACTGAAAGAAGAGAGAGAGGCTGTGTCAGAATGAAATCCCATTACACACTGACAGAAGAGAGGCTGTGTCAAAATGAAACCCCATTACACGCTGACAGAAGAGAGGCTGTGTCAGAAATTAAACTCCATTACACACTGACATAAGAGAGGCTGTGTCAGAAATGAAACACCATTACACACTGACAGAAGAGAGAGAGGCTGTGTCTGAAATGAACCCCCATTACACACTGACAGAAGAGAGAGCGGCTGTGTCAGAATGAAACCCCATTACACATTGACAGAAGAGAGAGAGACTGTGTCAGAATGAAATCCCATTACACGCTGACAGAAGAGAGGCTGTGTCAGAAATGAAACCCCATTACACACTGACAGAAGAGAGGCTGTGTCTGAAATGAAACCCCATTACACTCTGACAGAAGAGAGGCTGTGTCAGAAATGAAACCCCATTACACACTGACAGAAGAGAGAGAGGCTGTGTCAGAATGAAACCCCATTACACACTGACAGAAGAGAGACTGTGTCTGAAATGAAACCCCATTACACACTGACAGAAGAGAGGCTGTATCAGAATGAAACCCCATTACACACTGACAGAAGAGAGGCTGTGTCAGAATGAAACCCCATTACACACTGACAGAAGAGAGAGCGTCTGTGTCTGAAATGAAACCCCATTACACACTGACAGAAGCGAGGTTGTATCTGAATGAAACCCCATTACGCTGACAGAAGAGGTTGTATCTGAATGAAACCCCATTACAGAAGAGAAGAGGCTGTGTCTGAAATGAAATCCCATTACACACTGACAGAAGAGGCTGTGTCAGAATGAAACCCCATTACACACTGACAGAAGAGAGGCTGTGAAACCCCATTACACACTCACGAAATGAAATCCCATTACACTGACAGAAGAGAGGCAAAGTCTGAAATGAAAACCCCATTACACACTGACAGAAGAGAGGATGTGTCTGAAATGAAACCCCATTACAATACTGACAGAAGAGGTTGTATCTGGAATGGAAACCCCATTACACACTGAAAGAAGAGAGAGGCTGTGTCAGAATGAAAACCCCATTACACACTGACAGAAGAGAGAAGGATTGAACAAACCCCATTACACACTGATAGCAGAGAGAGGCTGTGTCTGAAATGAAATCCCATTACACACTGACAGAAGAGAGGCTGTGCTGGAATGAAACCCCATTACACTGACAGAAGAGAGGCTGTGTCTGAAATGAAATCCCATTACACACTGACAGAAGAGAGAGAGGCTGTGTCAGAATGAAATCCCATTACACACGGACAGAAGAGAGGCTGTGTCAGAATGAAACCCCATTACAGCCTGACAGAAGAGAGGCTGAGTCAGAATGAAATCCCATTACACACTGACAGAAGAGAGAGAGGCTGTGTCAGAATGAAATCCCATTACACACTGACAGAAGAGAGGCTGTGTCAAAATGAAACCCCATTACACGCTGACAGAAGAGAGGCTGTGTCAGAAATTAAACTCCATTACACACTGACATAAGAGAGGCGGTGTCAGAAATTAAACCCCATTACACACTGACAGAAGAGAGGCTGTGTCAGAAATGAAACCCCATTACACACTGACAGAAGAGAGAGAGGCTGTGTCAGAAATGAAATCCCATTACACACTGACAGAAGAGAGAGAGACTGTGTCAGAATGAAATCCCATTACACGCTGACAGAAGAGAGGCTGTGTCAGAAATGAAACCCCATTACACACTGACAGAAGAGAGGCTGTGTCAGAAATTAAACTCCATTACACACTGACATAAGAGAGGCTGTGTCAGAAATGAAACCCCATTACACACTGACAGAAGAGAGAGAGGCTGTGTCTGAAATGAAACCCCATTACACACTGACAGAAGCGAGGTTGTATCTGAATGAAACCCCATTACACACTGACAGAAGAGAGAGAGAGGCTGTGTCTGAAATGAAAACCCATTACACACTGACAGAAGAGAGGCTGTGTCAGAATGAAATCCCATTACACACTGACAGAAGAGAGGCAAAGTCTGAAATGAACCCCCATTACACACTGACAGAAGAGAGGATGTGTCTGAAATGAAACCCCATTACACACTGACAGAAGAGAGGCTGTATCTGAAATGAAACCCCATTACAAACTGAGAGAAAAATGGATGTGTCAAAATGAAACTGCATTACACACTGACAGAAGAGAGAGAGGCTGTGTCAGAAATGAACCCCCAAAACAAACTGACAGAAGAGAGAAAGGCTGTGTCAGAAATGAAATCCCATTACACGCTGACAGAAGAGCTGTGGCCAGAAATTAAACTCCATTACACACTGACATAAGAGAGGCGGCCAGAAATTAAACCCCATTACACACTGACAGAAGAGAGGCTGTGTCAGAATGAAAAACCCCATTACACACTGACAGAAGAGAGGCTGTGTCAGAATGAAATCCATTACACACTAACAGAAGAGGCTGTGTCGGAATGAAACCCCATTACAAACTGACAGAAGAGAGGCTGTGTCTAAAATGAAACCCCATTACACACTGACAGAAGAGAGGCTGTGTCAGAAATATAACCCCATTACACAGTGACATAAGAGAGGCTGTGTCTGAAATATAACCCCCACTACACACTGACAGAAGAGAGGCTGTGTCTGAAATATAACCCCACTACACACTGACAGAAGAGAGGCTGTGTCGGAAATATAACAACATTGCACACTGACAGAAGAGAGAGAGGCTGTGTCAGAAATGAAACCCCATTACACACTGACAGAAGAGAGGCTGTGTCAGAAATATAACCCCATTACACACTGACAGAAGAGAGGCTGTATCTGAAATGAAACCCCATTACACACTGACAGAAGAATGGAAGTGTCAAATGAAACCCCATTACACACTGACAGAAAGAGAGAGGCTGTGTCTAAAATGAAACCCCATTACACACTGACAGAAGAGAGGCTGTGTCAGAAAAATAACCCCATTACACAGTGACAGAAGAGAGGCTGTGTCAGAAATATAACCCCACTACACACTGACAGAAAGAAATATAACCCCATTACACACTGACAGAAGAGAGGCTGTGTCTGAAATGAAACCCCATTACACACTGACAGAAGAGAGGCTGTGTCTGAAATGAAACCCCATTACACACTGACAGAAGAGAGGCTGTGTCAGAATGAAACCCCATTAAACACTGACAGAAGAGAGGCTGTATCTGAAATGAAACCCCATTACAAACTGACAGAAGAATGGAAGTGTCAAAATGAAACCGCATTACACACTGACAGAAGAAGAGAGGCTGTGTCTAAAATGAAAATTACACACTGACAGAAGAACAGAAATATAACCCCATTACACACTGACAGAAGAGAGGCTGTGTCAGAAATAAACCCCATTACACACTGACAGAAGAGGCTGTCGGAAATATAAACCCATTACACACTGACAGGCTGTGTCTGAAATGAAACCCCATTACACACTGACAGAAGAGAGAGGCTGTGTCTAAAATGAAACCCCATACACACTGACAGCACTGAAATATAACCCCATTGCACACTGACAGAAGAAGAGAGGCTGTGTCAGAAATGAAACCCCATTACACACTGACAGAAGAGAGGCTGTGTCAGAAATATAACCCCATTACACACTGACAGAAGAGAGGCAGTGTCGGAAATATAACCCCATTACACACTGACAGAAGAGAGAAAGGCTGTGTCAAATGAAATCCCATTACACGCTGACAGAAGAGGCTGTGCCAGAAAACCCATTACACACTGACAAAAGAGAGGCGGTGTCAGAAATGAAAACCCCATTACACACTGACAGAAAAAGAGAGGCTGTGTCAGAATGAAACCCCATTACACACTGACAGAAGAAAGGCTGTGTCAGAATGAAACCCCATTACACACTGACAGAGAGGCTGTGTCAGAATGAAATCCCATTACACACTAACAGAAGAGAGGCTGTGTGAATGAAACCCCATTACAAACTGACAGAAGAGAGAGGCTGTGTCTAAAATGAAACCCCATTACACACTGACAGAAGAGAGGCTGTGTCAGAAATATAACCCCATTACACAGTGACAGAAGAGAGGCTGTGTCTGAAATATAACCCCCACTACACACTGACAGAAGAGAGGCTGTGTCTGAAATATAACCCCACTACACACTGACAGAAGAGAGGCTGTGTCGGAAATATAACAACATTGCACACTGACAGAAGAGAGAGAGGCTGTGTCAGAAATGAAACCCCATTACACACTGACAGAAGAGAGGCTGTGTCAGAAATATAACCCCATTACACACTGACAGAAGAGAGGCTGTATCTGAAATGAAACCCCATTACAAACTGACAGAAGAATGGAAGTGTCAAAATGAAACCGCATTACACACTGACAGAAGAGAGAGAGGCTGTGTCTAAAATGAAACCCCATTACACACTGACAGAAGAGAGGCTGTGTCAGAAAAATAACCCCATTACACAGTGACAGAAGAGAGGCTGTGTCAGAAATATAACCCCACTACACACTGACAGAAGAGAGGCTGTCGGAAATATAACCCCATTACACACTGACAGAAGAGAGGCTGTGTCTGAAATGAAACCCCATTACACACTGACAGAAGAGAGGCTGTGTCTGAAATGAAACCCCATTACACACTGACAGAAGAGAGGCTGTGTCAGAATGAAACCCCATTAAACACTGACAGAAGAGAGGCTGTATCTGAAATGAAACCCCATTACAAACTGACAGAAGAATGGAAGTGCCAAATGAAAACCGCATTACACACTGACAGAAGAGAGAGGCTGTGGCTCAAAATGAAACCCCATTACACACTGACAGAAGAGAGGCTGTGTCAGAAATATGTCCCATTACACAGTGACAGAAGAGAGGCTGTAATCAGAAATATAACCCCACTACACACTGACAGAAGAGAGGCTTGCTGGAAATATAAACCCATTACACACTGACAGAAGAGAGGCTGTGTCTGAAATGAAACCCCATTACACACTGACAGAAGAGAGAGGCTGTGTCTAAAATGAAACCCCACTACACACTGACAGCAGAGAGGCTGTGTCGGAAATATAACCCCATTGCACACTGACAGAAGAGAGAGAGGCTGTGTCAGAAATGAAACCCCATTACACCACAGAAGAGAGGCTGTGTCAGAAATATAACCCCATTACACACTGACAGAAGAGAGGCAGTGTCGGAAATATAACCCCATTACACACTGACAGAAGAGAGAGAGGCTGTGTCAGAAATGAAACCCCATTACACACTGACAGAAGAGAGGCAGTGTCGGAAATATAACCCCATTACACACTGACAGAAGAGAGAGAGGCTGTGTCAGAAATATAACCCCATTACACACTGACAGAAGAGAGGCTGTGTCAGAAATATAACCCCATTACACACTGACAGAAGAGAGGATGTATCTGAAATGAAACCCCATTACAAACTGACAGAAGAATGGATGTGTCAAAATGAAACCGCATTACACACTGACAGAAGAGAGGCTGTGTCAGAATGAAACCCCATTACACACTGACAGAAGAGAGAGGGGCTGTGTCAGAAATGAAATCCCATTACACACAGAAAGAGAGAGAGGCTGTGTCAGAATGAAATCCCATTACACACTGACAGAAGAGAGGCTGTGTCAGAAATGAAACCCCACTACACACTGACAGAAGAGAGGCTGTGTCAAAATGAAACCCCATTAAACGCTGACAGAAGAGAGGCTGTGTCAGAAATGAAACCCCATTACACACTGACAGAAGAGAGGATGTATCGAATGAAACCCCATTACAAACTGACATAAGAAAGGACGTGTCAAAATGAAACCCCATTACACACTGACAGAAGAAAGGCTGTGTCAGAATGAAACCCCATTACACACTGACAGAAGAGAGGCTGTGTCAGAATGAAATCCCATTACACACTGACAGAAGAGAGGCTGTGTCAGAATGAAACCCCATTACACACTGACAGAAGAAAGGCTGTGTCTGAAATGAAATCCCATTACACACTGACAGAAGAGAGAGAGGCTGTGTCTGAAATGAACCCCCATTACACACTGACAGAAGAGAG